>NW_019228691.1:169737-294165 GCF_002742605.1 Olea europaea var. sylvestris
ATCAACCTGCCGAATTTCGGCCTATTCCGACACCGTCGCGACAAATGACGAAATTACCCCAGGTGCGGTTTTGCTTTGTTAATTTTCTATCCAACACATCTTCACCCTGACATAATTAGTATGGAAATTAATTATTCAGAGGCCTAAACGAAAGAATTTGGCTGAAATCCCATGATCCTGGGTATGTGCCTCGACTCCAATTTCTCGGGCCATTTCAAATCATCCAACCAAATTTTGGTCCATTCCGACGCCATTGCGACAAATGATGAAATTACCCCTGGTGCGGTTTTACGCTGTTAAATTTCTATCCAACACATCTTCAACCTGACATAATTAATACGAAAATTAATTATTCGGAGGCCTAAACAAAGGAATTTAGCTAAAATCCAGTGATCCCGGGTCTATGCCTCGAGTCCAATTTCTGGGGCCGTTTCCAATCAACCTGCCAAATTTCGTCCCATTCCAACGCCGTCGCGACAAATGACGAAATTACCCCGGGTGCGGTTTTGCGTTGTTAATTTTCTGTCCAACACATCTTCAACCTGACATAATTAATACGGAAATTAATTATTCGGAGGCCTAAACGAAAGGAATTTGGGTAAAATCCCGTATCCCGAGTATGTGCCTCGACTCTAATTTCTCGGGACGTTTCCAATCAACCTGCCAAATTTCAGCCCATTCCGACACCGTCACGACAAATGACGAAATTTCCCATGGTGCGGTTTTGCGTTGTTAATTTTCTGCCCAACACATCTTCGACCTGACATAATTAATACTAAAATTAATTATTTGGAGGCCTAAATGAAGGAATTAGGCTAAAATCCGTTGATCCCGGGTATATGCCCCGACTCCAATTTCTGGGGCCGTTTCCAATCAACCTGCAAAATTTCGGCCCATTCTGAAGTCGCTGCGACAAATGACAAAATTGCCACTGTTGCGATTTTATGTTGTTAATTTTCTGTCCAACACATCTTCAACCAAACATAATTAATACGGAAATTAATTATTCGGAGTCCTAAACTAAGGAATTTGGCTAAAATTCCATGATCTCGGGTCTGTGCCTCGATTCCAATTTCTAGGGCCGTTCTAGTCAACCTGCAAAATTTCGGCCCATTTCGAAGTCGTTGCGACAAATGACAAAATTGCCCCTGGTGCGGTTTTGTGTTGTTAATTTTCTGTCCAACACATCTTCAACCAAACATAATTAATACGGAAATTAATTATTCGGAGGCCTAAACTAAAGAATTTGGCTAAAATCCCGTGATCTCGGATCTGTGCCTCGATTCCAATTTCTGGGGCCGTTTCCAATCATCCTGCCAAATTTCGGCCCATTCCGACGCCGTCGCGACAAATGACAAAATTGCCCCTGGTGAGATTTTGCGTTGTTAATTTTCTGTCCAACACATCTTCAACCTGGCATAATTAATACGAAAATTAATTTTTCAAAGGTCTAAACTAAGGAATTTGGCTAAAATCTTCTGATCCCGGGTCTGTGCCCCAAGTCAAATTTCTGGGGTCGTTTCCAATCATCCTGCCAAATTTCGGCCCATTCCGACGTCATCGGTACTGTTAATTTTCTGACCAACACATCTTCAACCAAACATAATTAATACGGAAATTAATTATTCGGAGGCCTAAACGAAAGAATTTGGCTAAAATTTTGTGATCACGGGTCTGTGCCCCGAGTCCAATTTCTTGGGCCATTTCCTATCACCTGCCAAATTTTGGCCCATTCCGACACCGCCGTGACAAATGATGAAATTGCCCCTGGTACAGTTTTGCGTTGTTAATTTTTTGTCCAACACATCTTCAACCCAACATAATTAATACGAAAATTAATTATTCGGAGGCCTAAACGAAGGAATTTGGCTAAAATCCAATGATCACGGGTCTGTGCCCCGAGTCCAATTTTTTAGGCCGTTTCCAATCAACCTGCCAAATTTCGGCCCATTCCGACTCCGTCGCGACAAATGACAAAATTGCCCCAGGTGCAGTTTTGCGTTGTTAATTTTTTGTCCAACACATCTTGAATCTAACATAATTAATACGAAAATTAATTATTTGGAGGCCTAAACGATGAAATTTGGCTAAAATCTCGTGATCCCAGGTCTGTACCCCGAGTCCAATTTCTCAGGACGTTTCCAATCTACCTGCTAAATTTTGGCTCATTCCGACACCGTCGCGACAAATGACGAAATTTCTCTTGGTGCGGTTTTGCGTTGTTAATTTTCTGTCCAACACATCTTCAACCTGACATAATTAATACGAAAATTAATTATTCAGAGGCCTAAACGAAGGAATTTGGCTAAAATCCGGTGATCCCAGGTCTGTACCCCGAGTCTAATTTCTGGGGCCATTTCCAGTCAACCTGCCAAATTTTGACCCATTCCGACTTCGTCGCGACAAATGACAAAATTGCCCCTGGTGCGGTTTTGTGTTGTTAATTTTCTATCGAACACATCTTCAACCTGACATAATTATTACGAAAATTAATTATTCGGAGGCCTAAACGAAGAAATTTGGCTAAAATTTCGTGATCCCGGGTCTGTGCCCCAAGTCTAATTTCTGGGACCGTTTCCAATTAACTTGCCCAATTTCATCCCATTCCGACGTCATCGCGACAAATGACAAAATTGCCCCTGGTGCGATTTTGCGTTGTTAATTTTTTGTCCAACATATCTTCAACCTGACAAAATTATTACTGAAATTAATTATTCGGAGGCCTAAACGAAGGAATTTGGGTTCACGTGATCCCGGGTTTGTGCCCCTAGTCCAATTTCTCGGGCAGTTTCCAATCAACCTACAAAATTTCGGCCCATTCCGACACCGTCACGACAAATGACTAAATTTTCCCTGGTGCGGTTTTTCTTTGTTAATTTTCTATCCAACACTTCTTCAACCTGACATAATTAATACGGAAATTAATAATTTGGAGAACTAAACGAAGGAATTTGGCTTAAATCCCATGATCCCGGGTCTGTGCCCAAACTCCAATTTCGGGGGCCGTTTCCAATCAACCTACCAAATTTCGGCCCATTCCGACAACATCGCGACAAATGACGAAATTGCCCCTGTTGTGGTTTTGCGTTGTTAATTTTCGATCGAACACGCCTTCAGCCGGACATAATTAATATGGAAATTAATTATTCGGAGGCCTAAATGAAGGAATTTGGCTAAAATCCCGTGATGCCGGGTCTGTGCCCTGAGTCCAATTTCTTGGGACGTTTCCAATCAACCTGCCAAATTCTCGTCCATTCCGACACCATCGCGACAAATGACGAAATTTCTCCTGGTGCGGTTTTGTGTTGTTAATTTTCTGTCCCACACATCTTCAACCGGACAATATTAATACGAAAATTAATTATTCGGAGACCTACACGAAGGAATTTGGCTAAAATCCCATGATCCCGGGTCTGTGCCCCGTGTCCAATTTCTGGGACCGTTTCCAATCAACCTGCCAAATTTCGGCCCATTTCGACACCGTCGCGATAAATGACAAAATTGGCCCTGGTGCGGTTTGGAAATTAATTATTCGGAGGCCTAAACAAGGGAATATGGCTAAAATCCTGTGATCCCGAGTCTGTGCCCCGAGTCCAATTTCTGGGGCCGTTTCCAATCAACCTGCTAAATTTCGGTCCATTTCGATATTGTCGCGACAAATGACGAAATTGCCTCTGGTTCAATTTTTCTTTTTTAATTTTCTGTCCAACACTTCTTCAACTTGATATAATGAATACGTAAATTAATTATTAGGAGGCCTAGACGAAGGAATTTGGCTAAAATCTCGTGATCCCGGGTCTATGCCCCGAGTCCAATTTCTTGGGCTGTTTCTAATCAACCTACCAAATTTCAGCCCATTCCGACGCCATCGCGACAAATGATCAAATTACCCCTGGTGCGATTTTGCGTTGTTAATTTTCTATCCAACATATCTTCAATCCGACATAATTAATAAGGAAATTAATTATTCGGATGCCTAAATGAAGGAACATGGCTAAAATCCCGTGATCCCGGGTCTGTGCCCCGAGTCCAATTTCTAGGGCCGTTTCCAATCAACCTGCCAAATTTCATCCCATTATGACGTCGTCGCGACAAATGACCAAATTGCCCCAGGTGCGGTTTTGCGTTGTTAATTTTCTGTCCAACACATCTTCAACCTGACATAATTAATATGGAAATTAATTATTCGGAGGCCTAAATGAAGGAATTTAGCTAAAATCCCATGATGCCGGGTATGTGCTTTGACTCCAATTTCACGGGACATTTCCAATCAACCTGCCAAATTTCGGCCCATTCCGACACCGTCGCGACAAATGGCGAAATTTCCCTTGGTGCGGTTTTGCGTTGTAAATTTTCTGTCAAACACATCTTCAACCTGACATAATTAATACGAAAATTAATTATTCGGAGGCCTAAACGAAGGAATTTGGCTAAAATCCCGTGATCTCGGGTCTGTGTCCCGACTCCAATTTCTGGGGCCGTTTCCAATTAACCTGCCAAATTTCGGCCCATTCCGACGTCATCACGACAAATGACAAAATTGTCCCTGGTGCGGTTTTTTGTTGTTAATTTTCTGTCCAACACATCTTCAACCTGACATAATTAATATGAAAATTAATTATTCGGAGGCCTAAACGAAGGAATTTGGCTAAAATCCCGTGGTCCCGGGTCTGTGCCCCGAGTCCAATTTCTGGGGCCGTTTCAATCAACCTGCCAAATTTCGGCCCATTCCGACACCTTCGCGACAAATGATTAAATTACCCCTGGTGTAGTTTTGCTTTGTTAATTTTCTGTCCAACACATCTTCACCCTGACATAATTAATACGGAAATTAATTTTTCGGAGGCCTAAACGAAAGAATTTGGCTAAAATCCCGTGATCCGGGGTATGTGCCCCGAGTCCAATTTCTAGGGCCGTTTCCAATCAGCCAGCCAAATTTCGACCCATTCCGATGCCTTCGCGACAAATGACGAAATTACCCCCGGTGCGGTTTTGCGTTGTTAATTTTCTGTCCAACACATCTTCAACCTGACATAATTAATGCGGAAATTAATTATTCGGAGGCCTAAACTAAGGATTTTGGCTAAAATCCCGTGATCCCGGGCCTGTGTCCTCAGTCCAATTTCTGGGGCCGTTTCCAATCATCCTGCCAAATTTCGGCCCATTCCGACGCCGTCGCGACCAATGTCAAAATTGCCCCTGGTGCGATTTTACGTTGTTAATTTTCTGTCCAACACATCTTCAACCAGACATAATTAATACGGAAATTAATTATTCAGAGGCCTAAACAGAAGAATTTGGCTAAAATTTAGTGATCACGGGTCTGTGCCCCCAGTCCAATTTCTAGGGCTGTTTCCAATCAACTTGCCAAATTTCGGCTATTCCGACACCGTCGCGACAAATGACGAAATTGCCCCTGGTGCAATTTTGTGTTGTTAATTTTCTATCCAACACATCTTCAACCTGACATAATTAATACGAAAATTAATTATTCGGAGGCCTAAATGAAGGAATTTGGCTAAAATCCCATGATCATAGGTCTGTGCCCCGAGTCCAATTTCTGGGGTTATTTCCAATCAACCTACCAAATTTCGGCTCATTCTGACTCTGTCGCGACCAATGTCAAAATTGCCCAGGTGCGATTTTGCTTTGTTAATATTCTGTCCGACACATCTTCAACCTGACATAGTTAATACGGAAATTAATTATTTGGTGGCCTAAACGAAGAAATTTGGCTGAAATTTGGTGATCCCAGGTCTGTGCCCCGAGTTCAATTTCTCGGGATGTTTCCAATTGACCTGCTAAATTTCGGCCCATTCCGACACCGTCGCGACAAATGACGAAATTTCTCCTGGTGCGGTTTTACGTTGTTAATTTTTTGTCCAACACATCTTCGACCTGACATAATTAATACGAAGATTAATTATTCGGAGGCCTAAACGAAGGAATCTGGCTAAAATCCCGTGATCCCGGGTCTATGCCCCGAGTCTAATCTCTGGGGCCGTTTCCAATCAACGTGTCAAATTTCGGCCCATTCCGACTTCGTCGCGACAAATGACAAAATTTCCCCTGGTGTGGTTTTGTGTTGTTAATTTTCTGTCCAACACATCTTCAACCTGACATAATTATTACGGAAATTAATTATTCAGAGGCCTAAACGAAGGAATTTGGCTAAAATCCCGTGATCCTGGGTTTGTTCCCCTAGTCTAATTTCTGGGGCCGTTTCCAATCAACCTGCCAAATTTCGGCACATTCCGACGTCGTCACAACAAATGACAAAATTGCCTCTGATGCGATTTTCCGTTGTTAATTTTCTGTCCGACACATCTTCAACCTGACAAAATTATTACGAAAATTAATTATTCAGAGGCCTAAACGAAGAAATTTGGCAAAAATCCCGTGATCCTGGGTCTGTGCCTCGAGTCCAATTTCTCGGGACGTTTCCAATCAACCTGCTAAATTTCGGCCCATTCCGAAACCGTCGCGAAAACTGACGAAATTTCTCCTGGTGTGGTTTTATGTTGTTAATTTTCTATCCAACACATCTTCAATCCGACATAATTAATACGAAAATTAATTATTCGGAGGCCTAAACGAAGGAATTTGGCTAAAATACCGTGATCCCGGGTCTGTGCCCCGAGTCCAATTTCTGGGGCCGTTTCCAATCAACTTGCAAAATTTCGGCTCATTCCGACATCGTCGCAACAAATGATGAAATTGCCCCTGGTGCGGTTTCGCGTTGTTAATTTTCTGTCCAACACATCTTTAACCTGACATAATTAATACGGAAATTAATTATTCGAAGGCCTAAACGAAGGAATTTGGCTAAAATCCCGTGATTCTGGGTCTGTACCCTGAGTCTAATTTCTGGAGCCGTTTCCAATCAACCTACCAAATTTCGGCCCATTCCGACACCGTCGCGGCAAATGACGAAATTACCCCTGGTGCGGTTCTGCTTTGTTAATTTTTGGTCCACCACATCTTCACCCTGACATAATTAATACGGAAATTATTTATTCGGAGGCCTAAACGAAGGTATTTGGCTAAAATCCCATGATCCCGGGTATGTACCCCGACTCCAACTTCTCGGGACGTTTCCAATCGACCTGCCAAATTTCGGCCCATTCCGACACCATCGCGACAAATGACGAAGTTTCCCCTGGTGCAGTTTTGCGTTGTTAATTTTCTGTCCAATACGTCTTCAACCTGAGATAATTAATACGAAAACTAATTATTCGGAGGCCTAAACGAAGGAATTTGGCTAAAATCCCATGATCCGAAGTTTGTGCCCCGTGTCCGATTTCTGGGGCCGTTTCCAATCAACCTGTCGAATTTCAGCCCATTCTGACGCCGTCTCGAGAAATGACAAAATTGCCCCAGGTGCAGTTTTGCGTTATTAATTTTCTGTCCAACACATCTTCAACCTGACATAATTAATACAAAAATTATTTATTCGGAGGCCTAAACAAAGAAATTTGGCTAAAATCTCGTGATCCCGGGTCTGTGCCTCGAGTCCAATTTCTCGGGACATTTCCAATCAACCAGCTAAATTTCAGCCCATTCCGACACCGTCGCGACAAATGACAAAATTTCCCTCGGTGCGGTTTTGCGTTGTTAATTTTCTGTCCAACACATCTTCAACCTGACATAATTACTACGAAAATTAGTTATTCGGAGTCCTAGATGAAGGAATTTGGCAAAAATCCCGTGATCCCAGGTCTGTGCCTCGAGTCCAATTTCTGGGGCCATTTCCAATCAACTTGTCAAATTTCGGCCCATTCTGACACCGTCGCGACAAATGAAGAAATTACCCCTGGTGCGGTTTTGCTTTGTTAATTTTCTGTCCATCACATCTTCAACCTGATATAATTAATACGGAAATTAATTATTCGGAGACCTAAACGAAGGAATTTGGCTAAAATCCAGTGATCCTGGGTATGTACCCCGAGTCCAATTTCTGGGGCTGTTTCCAATCAACTTGCCAAATTTCCGCAAATTCCGACACCGTCGCGACAAATGACGAAATTACCCCAGGTGCGGTTTTGCTTTGTTAATTTTCTGTCCAACATATCTTCAACATGACATAATTAATACGGAAATTAATTATTTGGAGGCCTAAACGAAAGAATTCGGCTAAAATCCCGTGATCCCGGGTCTGTGCTTCGAGTCCAAATTCTGGGGCCGTTTCCAATCAACATGCCAAATTTCGGCCCATTCCGACATCGTCACGACAAATGATAAAATTGACCCTGTTGCGGTATTACGTTGTTAATTTTCTGTCCAACACATCTTTAAGCTGACATAATTAATACGAAAATTAATTATTCGGAGGCCTAAACGAAGTAATTTGGATAAAATCTTGTGACCCCGGGTATGTTCCCCGAGTCCAATTTCTGGGCCGTTACCAATCAACCAGCCAAATTTCGGCCCATTTCGACACCGTCACGACAAATGACGAAATTACACCTAGTACGGTTTGCGTTGTTAATTTTCTGTCCAACACTTCTTCAACCTGACATAATTAATACGAAAATTAATTATTCGGAGGCCTAAACGAAGTAATTTGGCTAAAATTTCGTGATCCCGAGTATGTACCCCGACTCCAATTTCTAGGGCCGTTTCCAATCAACCAGCCAAATTTCTGCCCCTTCCGACACCATTGTGACAAATGACGAAACTTCCCCTGGTGCAGTTTTTCTTTGCAAATTTTCTATCCAACACTCCTTCAACCTGACATAATTATTACGAAAATTAATTATTCGTGGCCTAAACGAAGGAATTTGGCTAAAATCCCGTGATCTCGGGTCTATACCCTGAGTCCAATTTCTGGGGCCGTTTCCAATCAACCTACTAAATTTTAGCCCATTCTGACACCGTTGCGACAATTGACAAAATTGCTGCTGGTGCGGTTTTTCGTTGTTAATTTTCTGTCCAACACATCTTCAACCTGACATAATTAATAGGGAAATTAATTATTCGAAGGCCTATACGAAAGAATTTGGCTAAAATCCCGTGATCCTGGGTCTGTGCCTCGAGTCCAATTTTAGGGGCCGTTTCCCATCAACCCGCCAAATTTCGGCCCATTTCGACACCGTCACGACAAATGATAAAATTAACCCTGGGGCGGTTTGGAAATTAATTATTCGGAAGCCTAAACGAGGGAATTTGGTAAAAATCCTGTTATCCCAGGTCTGTTCCCCGAGTCCAATTTCTGGGGTCGTTTCCAATCAACCTGTCAAATTTCGTACCATTCCGACACCGTCGCGACAAATGACGAAATTACCCCTAGTGCAGTTTTTCATTGCAAATTTTCTGTCCAACACTTCTTCAACCTGACGTAATTAATACGGAAATTAATTATTTGGAGGCCTAAACGAAGAAATTTGGCAAAAATCCCATGATCCCGGGTCTGTGCCCCGAGTCCAATTTCTGGGGCCGTTTCCAATCAACCTGGCAAATTTCGGCCCATTTCGACACCATCAGGACAAATGACGAAATTGCTCCTGGTGCAGTTTTGCTTTGTTAATTTTCTGTCCAACACATCTTCAGCTTGACATAATTAATACGGATATCAATTATTCGGAGGCCGAAACGAAGAAATTTGGGTAAAATCACGTGATCGTGGGTATGTGCCTCGAGTCCAATTTTCGTGCCTGTTTCCAATCAACATGCCAAATTTCGGCCCATTCCGACAACGTCGCGACAAATAATGAAACTTCCCTTTGTGCAGTTTGTCTTTGTTAATTTTCTATCCAACACCTCTTCAACCTGACATAATTAATACGAAAATTAGTTATTCAGAGGCCTAAAAGAAGGAATTTGGCTAAAATCCCATGATCCCGAGTCTGAGCCCTGAGTCCAATTTCTAGGGCCGTTTCCAATCAACCTGCCAAATTTTGGCCCATTCCGACACCGTCGCGACAAATGACGAAATTGACCCTGGTGCAGTTTTGCGTTATTAATTTTCTGTCCAACACATCTACAACCTGACATAATTAATACGGAAATTAATTATTCGGAGACTTAATCGAAGGAATCTGGCTAAAATCTCGTGATCCCGGTTCTGTGCCCCGAGTTCAATTTCTGGGGCTGTTTCCAATGAATCTGCCAAATTTCGGCCCATTTCGACACCGTCGCGACAAATGACAAAATTGCTCCTGGTACGATTTTGCGTTGTTAATTTTCTATCCAGCACGTCTTCAGCCTGACATAATTAATACTCGGGGGCCTAGACGAAGAAATTTGGCTAAAATCCCGTGTTCCCAGGTCTGTACCCCAAGTTCAATTTCTGGGGCCATTTCCAATCAACCTGCCAAATTTCGGCCCATTCCGACACCGTTGCGACAAATGACGAAATTGCCCTTGATGCAGTTTTACGTTGTTAATTTTCTGTCCAACACCTCTTCAGCCTGACATAATTAATAAGAAAATTAATTATTCGGAGGCCTAAACGAAGGAATTTGGCAAAAATCCCATGATCCCTGGTCTGTACCCTGAGTCTAATTTCTGGGGCCGTTTCCAAACAACCAGCCAAATTTCAGCCCATTCCGACACCATCGCAACAAATGACAAAATTGCCCCTAGTGCGATTTGGAGATTAATTATTCGGTGGCCTAAACGAGGGAATTTGGCAAAAATACTGTGATCTCGGGTCTATTCCCTGAGTCCAATTTCTAAGGCCATTTCCAATCAGCGTTCCAAATTTCGGCCCATTTTGACACCATCGCGACAATTGACAAAATTGCCCTTGGTGCGGTTTTACGTTGTTAATTTTCTGTCCAACACATCTTCAACCTGACATAATTAATAAGGAAATTAATTATTCGAAGGCCTAAATGATGGAATTTGGCTAAAATCCCATGATCCCGAGTATGTGCCCCGACTCCAATTTCTCGGGCCGTTTCCAGTCAACCTGCGAAATTTCGGCCAATTCCGACATCGTCGCGACAAATGACGAAATTGTCAATGGTGTGGTTTTGAATTGTTAATTTTCTGTCCAACACATCTTCAGTCTGACATAATTAATATGGAAATTAATTATTCAGAGGCCTAAATGAAGGAATTTGGGTAAAATCCTGTGATCCTGGGTCTGTACCCCGAGTCCAATTTCAAGGGCCGTCTCCAATCAACCTGCCAAATTTCGACCCATTTCGACACCGTCGCGACAAATGATGAAATTTCCCTTCGTGTGATTTTTCTTTGTTAATTTTCTGTCCAACACTTCTTCAACCTGACATAATTAATACGGAAATTAATTATTCGGAGGCCTAAACGGAGGAATTTGGCTAAAATCCCATGATCTCGGGTACGTGCCCCAACTCAAATTTCTCGGGTCGTTTCCAATCAACCAGCCAAATTTCGGCCACTTCCGGCACCATTGCGACAAATGACGAAACTTCCCCTGGTGCAGTTTTTCTTTGTAAATTTTCTGTCCAACACTTCTTCAACCTGACATAATTATTACTAAAATTAATTATTCGCGGCCTAAACGAAGGAATTTTGGTAAAATCCCATGATACCGGGTCTGTACCCTGAGACTAATTTCTGGGGCCGTTTCCAATCAACCTACTAAATTTCGGCACATTCTGACACCGTCGCAACAATTGACAAAATTACCCCTAGTGCGGTTTTGCATTGTTAATTTTCTGTCCAACACATCTTCAACCTGACATAATTAATACGGAAATTAATTATTCGGAGGCCTAAACGAAGGAATTTGGCTAAAATCTCGTGATCCCGAGTATGTGCCTCGAGTCCAATTTCTGGGGCCGTTTTCGATCAACTTGGCAAATTTCAGCCCATTCCGACATCGCCGCGACAAATAACGAAATTATCCCTTCTGCAGTTTTGCGTCGTTAATTTTCTGTCGAACGCTTCTTCAACTTAACATAATTAATACAGAAATTAATTATTCGAAACCCTAAACGAAGGAATTTGGCTAAAATCTCGTGATCCCGAGTATGTGCCTCGAGTCCAATTTCTGGGGCCGTTTTCGATCAACTTGGCAAATTTCAGCCCATTCCGACATCGCCGCGACAAATAACGAAATTATCCCTTCTGCAGTTTTGCGTCGTTAATTTTCTGTCGAACGCTTCTTCAACTTAACATAATTAATACAGAAATTAATTATTCGAAACCCTAAACGAAGGAATTTGGCTAAAATCTCGTGATCCCGAGTATGTGCCTCGAGTCCAATTTCTGGGGCCGTTTTCGATCAACTTGGCAAATTTCAGCCCATTCCGACATCGCCGCGACAAATAACGAAATTATCCCTTCTGCAGTTTTGCGTCGTTAATTTTCTGTCGAACGCTTCTTCAACTTAACATAATTAATACAGAAATTAATTATTCGAAACCCTAAACGAAGGAATTTGGCTAAAATCTCGTGATCCCGAGTATGTGCCTCGAGTCCAATTTCTGGGGCCGTTTTCGATCAACTTGGCAAATTTCAGCCCATTCCGACATCGCCGCGACAAATAACGAAATTATCCCTTCTGCAGTTTTGCGTCGTTAATTTTCTGTCGAACGCTTCTTCAACTTAACATAATTAATACAGAAATTAATTATTCGAAACCCTAAACGAAGGAATTTGGCTTAAATCCCGTGATCCCGGGTCTGTGCCTTGACACCAATTTCTGGGGCCGTTTCCAATGAACCTGCCTAATTTCGGCCCATTCTTACACCGTCGCGACAAATGACAAAATTGCCCCTGGTGCGGTTTTGGATTGTTAATTTTCTGTCGAACGCTTCTTCAACTTAACATAATTAATACAGAAATTAATTATTCGAAACCCTAAACGAAGGAATTTGGCTAAAATCTCGTGATCCCGAGTATGTGCCTCGAGTCCAATTTCTGGAGGAATTTGGCTAAAATCCCGTGATCCTGGGTATGTGCCCTGAGTCCAATTTCTGGGGCCGTTTCCAATGAACCTGCCTAATTTCGGCCCATTCTTACACCGTCGCGACAAATGACAAAATTGCCCCTGGTGCGGTTTTGGATTGTTAATTTTCTGTCGAACGCTTCTTCAACTTAACATAATTAATACAGAAATTAATTATTCGAAACCCTAAACGAAGGAATTTGGCTAAAATCTCGTGATCCCGAGTATGTGCCTCGAGTCCAATTTCTGGAGGAATTTGGCTAAAATCCCGTGATCCTGGGTATGTGCCCTGAGTCCAATTTCTGGGGCCGTTTCCAATGAACCTGCCTAATTTCGGCCCATTCTTACACCGTCGCGACAAATGACAAAATTGCCCCTGGTGCGGTTTTGGATTGTTAATTTTCTGTCGAACGCTTCTTCAACTTAACATAATTAATACAGAAATTAATTATTCGAAACCCTAAACGAAGGAATTTGGCTAAAATCTCGTGATCCCGAGTATGTGCCTCGAGTCCAATTTCTGGAGGAATTTGGCTAAAATCCCGTGATCCTGGGTATGTGCCCTGAGTCCAATTTCTGGGGCCGTTTCCAATGAACCTGCCTAATTTCGGCCCATTCTTACACCGTCGCGACAAATGACAAAATTGCCCCTGGTGCGGTTTTGGATTGTTAATTTTCTGTCGAACGCTTCTTCAACTTAACATAATTAATACAGAAATTAATTATTCGAAACCCTAAACGAAGGAATTTGGCTAAAATCTCGTGATCCCGAGTATGTGCCTCGAGTCCAATTTCTGGAGGAATTTGGCTAAAATCCCGTGATCCTGGGTATGTGCCCTGAGTCCAATTTCTGGGGCCGTTTCCAATGAACCTGCCTAATTTCGGCCCATTCTTACACCGTCGCGACAAATGACAAAATTGCCCCTGGTGCGGTTTTGGATTGTTAATTTTCTGTCGAACGCTTCTTCAACTTAACATAATTAATACAGAAATTAATTATTCGAAACCCTAAACGAAGGAATTTGGCTAAAATCTCGTGATCCCGAGTATGTGCCTCGAGTCCAATTTCTGGAGGAATTTGGCTAAAATCCCGTGATCCTGGGTATGTGCCCTGAGTCCAATTTCTGGGGCCGTTTCCAATGAACCTGCCTAATTTCGGCCCATTCTTACACCGTCGCGACAAATGACAAAATTGCCCCTGGTGCGGTTTTGGATTGTTAATTTTCTGTCGAACGCTTCTTCAACTTAACATAATTAATACAGAAATTAATTATTCGAAACCCTAAACGAAGGAATTTGGCTAAAATCCCGTGATCCTGGGTATGTGCCCTGAGTCCAATTTCTGGGGCCGTTTCCAATCAACTTGCCCAATTTTGGCCTATTCCGACACCGTCGCGACATATGATGAAATTGTCCCTGGTGCGGTTTTGCGTTATTAATTTTTTGTCCAACATTTCCTCAACCTAACATAATTATTGCGAAATTTAATTATTCGGAGGCCTAAACGAATGAATTTAGCTAGAATCCCATGATCCCCGGTCTGTGCCCCG
This sequence comes from Olea europaea var. sylvestris, assembly GCF_002742605.1. Taxonomy (NCBI): domain Eukaryota; kingdom Viridiplantae; phylum Streptophyta; class Magnoliopsida; order Lamiales; family Oleaceae; genus Olea; species Olea europaea. The sequence continues at coordinate 184,168 of NW_019228691.1, forward strand.
ACACCAATTTCTGGGGCCATTTCCAATGAACCTGCCAAATTTCGGCCCATTCTTACACCGTCGCGACAAATGACAAAATTGCCCCTGATGCAGTTTTGCGTTGTTAATTTTCTGTTCAACACATCTTCAGCCTGACATAATTAATACGGAAATTAATTATTCGGAGGCCTAAACGGAGGAATTTGGCTAAAATCCCATGATCTCGGGTACGTGCCCCAACTCAAATTTCTCGGGTCGTTTCCAATCAACCAGCCAAATTTCGGCCACTTCCGGCACCATTGCGACAAATGACGAAACTTCCCCTGGTGCAGTTTTTCTTTGTAAATTTTCTGTCCAGCACTTCTTCAACCTGACATAATTATTACTAAAATTAATTATTAAGGAATTTGGGTAAAATCCCATGATACCGGGTCTGTACCCTGAGACTAATTTCTGGGGCCGTTTCCAATCAACCTGCTAAATTTCGGCACATTCTGACACCGTCGCAACAATTGACAAAATTACCCCTGGTGCGATTTTGCATTGTTAATTTTCTGTCCAACACATCTTCAACCTGACATAATTAATACGGAAATTAATTATTCGAAGGCCTAAACGAAGGAATTTGGCTTAAATCCCGTGATCCCGGGTCTGTGCCTTGACACCAATTTCTGGGGCCGTTTTCGATCAACTTGGCAAATTTCAGCCCATTCCGACATCGCCGCGACAAATAACGAAATTATCCCTTCTGCAGTTTTGCGTCGTTAATTTTCTGTCGAACGCTTCTTCAACCTAACATAATTAATACAGAAATTAATTATTCGGAACCCTAAACGAAGGAATTTGGCTTAAATCCCGTGATCCCGGGTCTGTGCCTTGACACCAATTTCTGGGGCCGTTTCCTCGGAGGCATAAATGAAGGAATTTGGCTAAAATCCTATGATCCCGGGTCTTTGCCCCGAGTCCAATTTCTGGGGCCGTTTCCTCGGAGGCATAAATGAAGGAATTTGGCTAAAATCCTATGATCCCGGGTCTTTGCCCCGAGTCCAATTTCTGGGGCCGTTTCCTCGGAGGCATAAATGAAGGAATTTGGCTAAAATCCTATGATCCCGGGTCTTTGCCCCGAGTCCAATTTCTGGGGCCGTTTCCTCGGAGGCATAAATGAAGGAATTTGGCTAAAATCCTATGATCCCGGGTCTTTGCCCCGAGTCCAATTTCTGGGGCCGTTTCCTCGGAGGCATAAATGAAGGAATTTGGCTAAAATCCTATGATCCCGGGTCTTTGCCCCGAGTCCAATTTCTGGGGCCGTTTCCTCGGAGGCATAAATGAAGGAATTTGGCTAAAATCCTATGATCCCGGGTCTTTGCCCCGAGTCCAATTTCTGGGGCCGTTTCCTCGGAGGCATAAATGAAGGAATTTGGCTAAAATCCTATGATCCCGGGTCTTTGCCCCGAGTCCAATTTCTGGGGCCGTTTCCTCGGAGGCATAAATGAAGGAATTTGGCTAAAATCCTATGATCCCGGGTCTTTGCCCCGAGTCCAATTTCTGGGGCCGTTTCCTCGGAGGCATAAATGAAGGAATTTGGCTAAAATCCTATGATCCCGGGTCTTTGCCCCGAGTCCAATTTCTGGGGCCGTTTCCTCGGAGGCATAAATGAAGGAATTTGGCTAAAATCCTATGATCCCGGGTCTTTGCCCCGAGTCCAATTTCTGGGGCCGTTTCCTCGGAGGCATAAATGAAGGAATTTGGCTAAAATCCTATGATCCCGGGTCTTTGCCCCGAGTCCAATTTCTGGGGCCGTTTCCTCGGAGGCATAAATGAAGGAATTTGGCTAAAATCCTATGATCCCGGGTCTTTGCCCCGAGTCCAATTTCTGGGGCCGTTTCCTCGGAGGCATAAATGAAGGAATTTGGCTAAAATCCTATGATCCCGGGTCTTTGCCCCGAGTCCAATTTCTGGGGCCGTTTCCTCGGAGGCATAAATGAAGGAATTTGGCTAAAATCCTATGATCCCGGGTCTTTGCCCCGAGTCCAATTTCTGGGGCCGTTTCCTCGGAGGCATAAATGAAGGAATTTGGCTAAAATCCTATGATCCCGGGTCTTTGCCCCGAGTCCAATTTCTGGGGCCGTTTCCTCGGAGGCATAAATGAAGGAATTTGGCTAAAATCCTATGATCCCGGGTCTTTGCCCCGAGTCCAATTTCTGGGGCCGTTTCCTCGGAGGCATAAATGAAGGAATTTGGCTAAAATCCTATGATCCCGGGTCTTTGCCCCGAGTCCAATTTCTGGGGCCGTTTCCTCGGAGGCATAAATGAAGGAATTTGGCTAAAATCCTATGATCCCGGGTCTTTGCCCCGAGTCCAATTTCTGGGGCCGTTTCCTCGGAGGCATAAATGAAGGAATTTGGCTAAAATCCTATGATCCCGGGTCTTTGCCCCGAGTCCAATTTCTGGGGCCGTTTCCTCGGAGGCATAAATGAAGGAATTTGGCTAAAATCCTATGATCCCGGGTCTTTGCCCCGAGTCCAATTTCTGGGGCCGTTTCCTCGGAGGCATAAATGAAGGAATTTGGCTAAAATCCTATGATCCCGGGTCTTTGCCCCGAGTCCAATTTCTGGGGCCGTTTTCGATCAACTTGGCAAATTTCAGCCCATTCCGACATCGCCGCGACAAATAACGAAATTATCCCTTCTGCAGTTTTGCGTCGTTAATTTTCTGTCGAACGCTTCTTCAACCTAACATAATTAATACAAAAATTAATTATTCGGAAGCCTAAACGAAGGAATTTGGCTTAAATCCCGTGATCCCGGGTCTGTGCCTTGACACCAATTTCTGGGGCCGTTTCCAATCAACTTGCTAAATTTCGGCCCATTCTGACACCATCGCAACAAATGACAAAATTGCCCTTTGTGCGGTTTTGCGTTGTTAATTTTCTGTCCAACACATCTACAGCCTGACATAATTAATACGAAAATTCATTATTCGGAGGCCTAAACGAAGGAATTTGGCTAAAATCCCGTGATCCTGGGTATGTGCCCTGAGTCCAATTTCTGGGGCCGTTTCCAATCAACCTGCCCAATTTCGGCCCATTCCAACACCGTCGTGACAAATGACGAAATTGCCACTGGTGTGGTTTTGCGTTGTTAATTTTCTGTCCAACACTTCCTCAACCTGACATAATTATTGCGAAAATTAATTATTCAGAAGCCTAAACGAATGAATTCAGCTAGAATCCCAAGATCCCCGGTCTGTGCCCCGACACCAATTTCTGGGGCCGTTTCCAATGAACCTGCCTAATTTCGGCCCATTCTTACACCGTCGCGACAAATGAGAAAATTGCCCCTAATGCAGTTTTACGTTGTTAATTTTCTGTCCAACACATCTTCAGCCTAACATAATTAATACGAAAATTCATTATTCTAAGGTCTAAACGAAGAAATTTGGCTAAAATCCCATGATCCTAGGTCTGTGCCCCGAGTCCAATTTCTGGGGCCGTTTCCAATCAACCTGCCAAATTTCTGCACATTCCGACACCGTCGCGACAAATGACAAAATTGCCTTTGGTGCGATTTTATTTTGTTAATTTTCTGTCCGACACTTCTTCAAACTGACATAATTAATACGAAAATTAATTATTCGGAGGCCTAAGCGAAGGAATCTGCCTAAAATCCCGTAATCCTGGGTATGTGCCCCGAGTCCAATTTCTAGGGCCGTTTCCAATCAACTTGCCCAATTTTGGCCTATTCCGACACCGTCGCGACATATGATGAAATTGTCCCTGGTGCGGTTTTGCGTTATTAATTTTTTGTCCAACATTTCCTCAACCTGACATAATTATTGCGAAATTTAATTATTCGGAGGCCTAAACAAATGAATTTAGCTAGAATCCCATGATCCCCGGTCTGTGCCCCGACACCAATTTCTGGGGCCATTTCCAATGAACCTGCCAAATTTAGGCCCATTCTTACACCGTCGCGACAAATGACAAAATTGCCCCTGATGCAGTTTTGCGTTGTTAATTTTCTGTTCAACACATCTTCAGCCTGACATAATTAATACGGAAATTCATTATTCTGAGGCCTAAACGAAGGAATTTGGCTAAAATCCCATGATCCCGGGTCTGTGCCCCGAGTCCAATTTCTGGGGCCGTTTCCAATCAACCTGCCAAATTTCAGCACATTCCGACACCGTCGCGACAAATGACAAAATTGCCTCTGGTGCGGTTTTTCTTTGGTAATTTTCTGTCCGACACTTCTTAAAACTGACATAATTAATACGAAAATTAATTATTCGGAGGCCTAAGCGAAGGAATCTGGCTAAAATCCCATAATCCTGGGTATGTGCCCCGAGTCCAATTTCTAGGGCCGTTTCCAATCAACCTGCCCAATTTTGTCCCATTCCGACACCGTCGTGACAAATGATGAAATTGCCCCTGGTGCGGTTTTGCGTCGTTAATTTTTTGTCCAACACATCTTCAATCTAACATAATTAATACGAAAATTAATTATTCGGAGGCCTAAACGAAGGAATTTGGCTAAAATCCCGTGATCCCGGGTATGTGCACCAACTCCAATTTCTCGGGCCGTTCCAATCAACCTGCTAAATTTCGGCCCATTCCGACACCGTCGTGACAAATGACGAAATTACCCCTGGTACGATTTTGTGTCGTTAATTTTATGTCCAACACTCTTCAACCTGACATAATTAATACGAAAATTAATTATTCGGAGGCCTAAACGAAGGAATTTGGCTAAAATCCCGTGATCCCGGGTATGTGCCTCGAGTCCGATTTCTAATGCCGTTTCCAATCAACCTGTCAAATTTCGGATCATTCCGACACCGTCGCAACAAATGACAAAATTGCCCCTATCCGGTTTTGCGTTGTTAATTTTCTGTCGAACACTTCTTCCACCTGACATAATTAATACTTATTCGAAGGCCTCAACGAAGGAATTTTGCTAAAATCCCGTGATCCCAGGTTTGTACCCTGACACCAATTTTTGGGGCCGTTTCCAATCGACCTAACAATTTTCGGCCCATTCCGACACTGTCGTGACAAATGACGAAATTGCCCCTGGTGTGGTTTTTCTTAGTTAATTTTCTGTCCAACACTTCTTCAACCTGGCATAATTAATACGAAAATTAATTATTCGGAGGCCTAAACGAAGGAATTTGGCTAAAATCCCGCGATCTCAGGTCCTTGCCCCGAGTCCAATTTCAGGGGCCGTTTCCAATCAACCTACCTAATATCGACCCATTCCGACACTGTCGCGACAAATGACGAAATTGCCCCTGGTGCGGTTTTGCGCTGTTAATTTTCAGTCCAACACATCTTCAGCCTGACATAATTAATACGAAAATTAATTATTCGGAGGCCTAAGCGAAAGAATTTGGCTAACATTTCATGATCCCGTGTCTTGCCACGAGTCCAATTTCTGGGGCCGTTTCCAATCGACCTGCCAAATTTTGACCCATTCCGACACCTTCGCGACAAATGACGATATTGCCCCTGGTGCGGTTTTGCGTTGTTAATTTTCTGTCCCACACATCTTCAGCCTGACATAATTAATACGAAAATTAATTATTCGGACGCCTAAACGAAGGAATTTGGCTAAAATCTCGTGATCCCAGGTCTGTGCCCTGAGTCCAATTTCTGGGGCCGTTTCCAATCAACTTGCCAAATTTTGGCCCATTCCGACACCGTCACGACTAACGACAAAATTACGCCTGGTGCGGTTTCGCGTTGTTAATTTTCTATCCCACACATCTTCAGCCTGACATGATTAATACGAAAATTAATTATTCGGAGGCCTAAATGAATGAATTAGGCTAAAATCACGTGATCCCGGGTCTGTGCCCCGAGTCCAATTTCTGGGGCCCGTTTCCAACCAACCTGCCAAATTTTTGCACGTTTCGACACTGTCGCGACAAATGACGAAATTTCCCCTGGCGCGGCTCTGCGTTGTTAATTTTCTGTCCAACACATCTTCAGCCTGACATAATTAATACGGAAATTAATTATTTGGAGGCCAGAATGAAGGAATTTGGCTAAAATCCCGTGATCCAGGGTACGTGCCTCGAGTCCAATTTCTGGGGCCGTTTCCAATCATCCTGCCAAATTTTGGCCCATTCTGACGCCGTCGCGACAAATGACAAAATTGCCCTTGGTGCGGTTTTACTTTGTTAATTTTCAGTCCAACACATCTTCAACCTGACATAATTAATACGGAAATTAATTATTCGGAGGCTTAAGCGAAAGAATTTGGTTAAAATTTCGTGATCCCGTGCCTATGCCCCGAGTCCAATTTCTAGTGCCGCTTCCAATCGACTTGCCAAATTTCAGCCCATTCCAACACCTTCTTGACAAATGACGATATTGCCCCTGGTGCGGTTTTGCTTTTTTAATTTTCTGTCCCACACATCTTCGGCCTGACATAATTAATACTAAAATTAATTATTCGGAGGCCTAAACGAAGGAATTTGGCTAAAATCCCGTGATCCTGGGTATGTGCTCCGAGTCCAATTTCTGGGACCGTTTCCAATCAACCTGCCAAATTTTAGCCCATTCCAACACCGTCGCGACAAATGAAGAAATTGCCCCTGGTATGGTTTTGCGTTGTTAATTTTCTATCCAACACATCTTCAACCTGAAATGATTAATACGAAAATTAAATATTCGGAGGCCTAAACGAATGAATTTGGCTAAAATACCATGATCCCGTGCTTGTACCCCGAGACCAATTTCTGGTGCCGTTTCCAATCATCTTGCCAAATTTCAGCCCATGTCGATGCCGTCGCGACAAATGACAAAATTGCCCCTGGTGCGGTTTTGCGTTGTTAATTTTCAGTCCAACACATCTTCAACCTGACATAATTAATACGAAAATTAATTATTCGGAGGCCTAAGCGAAAGATTTTGGCTAAAATTTCGTGATCCCGTGTCTGTGCCTCGAGTCCAATTTCTGGGGCCGTTTCCAATTAACTTGCCAAATTTCGGCCCATTCCGATACCTTCGCGACAAACGACGATATTGCCCCTGGTGCGATTTTGCGTTGTTAATTTTCTGTCCCACACATCTTCAGCCTGATATAATTAATACGGAAATTAATTATTCGGAGGCCTAAACGAAGGAATTTTGCCAAAATCTCATGATCCCAGGTCTGTGCCCTGAGTCCAATTTCCGGGGCCGTTTCCAATCGACCTGCCAAATTTCAACCCATTCCGACACCGTCGCAACAAACGACAAAATCGCCCCTGGTGCGGTTTTGCGTTGTTAATTTTCTGTCCCACACATCTTCAGCCTGACATAATTAATACGAAAATTAATTATTCAGAGGCCTAAATGAATGAATAAGGCTAAAATCACGTGATTCCGGGTCTGTGCCCCAAGTCCAATTTCTGGGCCCGTTTCCAATCAACCTGCAAAATTTTTGCACATTCCGGCACCGTCGCGAAAAATCATGAAATTTCCCCTGGCGTAGTTCTGCGTTGTTAATTTTCTATCCTACACATCTTCAGTCTGACATAATTAATGCGAAAATTAATTATTCGGAGGCCAGAACGAAGGAATTTGGCTAAAATCCCGTGATCCCGAGTATGTGCCTCGAGTCCAATTTCTAGGGCCGTTTCCAATCAACCTGCCAAATTTCGCCCCATTCTGACACCGTCGAGTCAAATGACAAAATTGCCCATGGTGCGATTTTGTGTTGTTAATTTTCTGTCCAACACTTCTTCAACCTAACATAATTAATACGAAAATTAATTATTCGGAGGCCTAAATGAAGGAATTTGGCTAAAATCACGTGATCCCGGGTCTGTTCCCCGACACCAATTTCTTGGGCCATTTCAAATCAACCTGCCAAATTTCGGCCCATTCCGACACCGTTGCGACAAATGACAAAATTTCCCCTGGTGCAGTTTTGCGTTGTTAATTTTCTGTCCAACACATCTTCAGCCTGACATAATTAATACGAAAATTAATTATTCAGAGGCTTAAACGAAGGAATTTGACTAAAATCCTGTGATCCCGGGTTTGTGCCCCAAATTTCGGCCCATTCCATAATCGTCGCGACAAATGATGAAATTGCCCGCGGTGCGGTTTTTATTTGTTAATATTCTGTCCAACACTTCTTCAACTTGACATAATTAATACATAAATTAATTATTCGGAGGCCAAAACGAAGGAATTCGGCTAAAATCCCGTGATCCCGAGTATGTGCCTCGTGTACAATTTTTGAGGCCGTTTCCAATCAACCTGCCAAATTTCGGCCCATTTCGACCCCATCGCGACAAATGAAGAAACTGCCCCTGGTGCAGTTTTGTGTTGTTAATTTTCTGTCCAACACTTATTCAACCTGACATAATCAATATGGAAATTAATTATTCAGAGGCCTAAACGAAGGAATTTGGCTAAAATCCCGAGATCCTTGGTCAGTGCCAAATTTCGGCCCATTCCGACACCGTCGTGACAAATAATAAAATTGTCCTTAGTGCGGTTTTACGTTGTTAATTTTCTGTCTAACACATCTTCAGCCTGACATAATTAATACGGAAATAAATTATTCGGAGGACTAAACCAAGGAATTTGGCTAAAATCTCGTGATCCCGGGTCTGTGCCACGAGTCTAATTTCTGGGGCCGTTTCCAATCAACATGCCAAATTTCTGCACATTCCGACACCGTCGCAGCAAATGACAAAATTACCCCTGGTGCGGTTTTTCTTTGTTAATTTTCTGCCCAACACTTCTTCAACCTGACATAATTAATACGAAAATTAATTATTCGGAGGCCTAAACGAAGGAATTTGGCTAAAATCTCGTGATCCTGGGTCTATGCCCCGAGTCCAATTTCTAGGGCCGTTTCTAATCAACCCGCCAAATTTTGGCCCATTCTGACACCGTCGCAACAAATGATGAAATTGCCCCTTGGGCGGTTTTACATTCTTAATTTTCTGTCCAACCCATTTTCAGCCTGACATAATTAATACGAAAATTAATTATTCGGAGGCCTAAACGAAAGAATTTGGCTCAAATCCCGTGATCCTGGGTCTGTGCCCCAAGTCCAATTTCTAAGGCCGTTTCCAATCAACCTGCCAAAATTCGGCCCATTCCAACAACGTTGCGACAAATTACAAAATTGCCCCTGGTGCGGATTGGAAATTAACTATTCAGAGGCCTAAACGAGGGAATTTAGCTAAAGTCCTGTGATCCCGGGTCTATGCCCCGAGCCCAATTTCTAGGGCTGTTTCCAATGAACCTGCCAAATTTCGACCCATTCTCACACCGTCGCGCCAAATGAGGAAATTGCCCTTGGTACGGTTCTGCATTGTTAATTTTTTGTCCAACCCATCTTCAGCCCGACATAATTAATACGGAAATTAATTATTCGGAGGCCTAAACGAAGGAATTTGGCTAAAATCTTGTGATCCCGAGTATGTACCCCGAGTCCAATTTTTGGGGCCGTTTCCAATCAACCTGCCAAATTTCGGCCCATTCCGACACCATTGCGACAAATGACAAAATTGCCCCTGGTGTGGTTTGGAAATTAGCTATTCGGAGGCCTAAACGTGGGAATTTGACTGAAATCCTATGATCCCTGGTCTGTGCCTCGAGTCCAATTTTTGGGGCCGTTTCCAATCAACTTGCCAAATTTCGGCCCATTCGGACTTCGTTGCAACAAATGACGAAATTGCCCCTAGTGCGGTTTTTTTACGTTAATTTTCTGTCCAACACTTCTTCAACCTGACATAATTAATACGTAGATTAATTATTCGAAGGCCTAAATGAAGGAATTTGACTAAAATCCCGTGATCTCGGGTCTATGCCCCGGGTCCAATTTCTGGGGCCATTTTCAATCAAATAGTCAAATTTCGGCCCATTCCGACACCGTTGCAACAAATGACAAAATTGCCCCTGGTGCGGTTTTGCGTTGTTAATTTTCTGTCCAACACATCTTCAGCCTGAAATAATTAATACGAAAATTAATTATTTGGAGGCCTAAACGTAGGAATTTGGCTAAAATCTCGTGATCTCGGGTATGTACACTGACTTCAATTTCTCAGGCCGTTTCCAATCAACTAGCCAAATTTCGGCCCATTCCAACACCGTCGCGACAAATGACGAAATTGCCTCTTGGGCGATTTTGCGTTGTTAATTTTCTGTCCAACACTTCTTCAATCTGACATAATTAATACGAAAATTAATTATTCGGAGGCCTAAACGAAGGAATTTGGCTAAAATACCGTGATCCCAGGTCTGTGCCGCGAGTCCAATTTCTGGGGTCGTTTCCAATCAACCTGCCAAATTTCTGACCATTCCGACACTGTCACGACAAATGACGAAATTGCCCCTGGTGCGGTTTTGCGTTGTTAATTTTCGGTCCAACACTTCTTCAACCTGACATAATTGTTGCGAAAATTAATTATTCGGAGGTCGAAACGAAGGAATTTGGCTAAAATCCCATGATCCCAGGACTGTGCCCGACACCAATTTTTAGGGCCGTTTCTAATCAACCTGCCAAATTTCGGCCCATTCTGGCACCGTCGCGGTAAATGACAAAATTGTCCCTGGTGCGGTTTTGCGTTGTTAATTTTCTATCCAACACATCTTCTACCTGACATAATTAATAGGGAAATTCATTATTCGGAGGCCTAAACGAAGGAATTTGGGTAAAATCTCGTGATCCCGGGTCTGTGCCCCCTAGTCCAATTTCTGGGGCCGTTTCCAATCAACTGCCAAATTTCTGCACATTTCGACACTGTCGGGACAAATGACAAAATTGCCCCAGGTGTGGTTTATCTTTGTTAATTTTCTGTCCGACACTTCTTCAACCTGACATAATTAATACGGAAATTAATTATTCGGAGGCCTAAACGAAGGAATTTGGCTAAAATACCGTGATCCCAGGTCTGTGGTTTTGCGTCGTTAATTATCTGTCCAACACATCTTCAACCTCACATAATTAATACGAAAATTAATTATTTGGAGGCCTAAACGAAGGAATTTGGCTAAAATCTCGTGATTACGGGTGAGTGCACCGACTCCAATTTCTCGGGCCATTTCCATTCAGCCTGCTAAATTTTGGCCCATTCCGACACCATTGCGACAAATGATGAAATTGTCCATGGTACGGTTTTGTGTAGTTAATTTTCTGTCGAACACTTCTTGGACCTAACATAATTAATACAGAAATTAATTATTTCGAGGCGTAAATGAAAGAATTTGGATAAAATCCCGTGATCCCGGGTCTGTGCCTTGACACCAATTTCTGGAGCCATTCCCAATCAACTTGCCAAATTTCGGCCCATTCTGACAACGTCGCAACAAATGACAAAATTGCTACTGATGCAGTTTTGCGTTGTTATTTTTCTGTCCAACACATCTTCAGCCTGACATAATTAATACGAAAATTCATTATTCGGAGGCCTAAACGAGGGTATTTGGCTAAAATCCTATGATCCCTGGTTTGTGCCCCGAGTCCAATTTCTGGGGCCGTTTCCAATCAACCTTCCAAATTTCGGCCCATTCCGACACTGTCGCGACAAATGACAAAATTGCACCTGGTGCGGTTTGGAAATTAGCTATTCGGAGGCCTAAACGAGGGTATTTGGCTAAAATCCTATGATCCCTGGTTTGTGCCCCGAGTCCAATTTCTGGGGCCGTTTCCAATCAACTTGCCAAATTTTGGCCCATTCCGACTCCGTCGCAACAAATGACGAAATTGTCCCTAGTACGGTTTTTCTACGTTAATTTTTTGTCCAATTCTTCAACCTGACATAATTAAGACGGAAATTAATTATTCGGAGGCCTAAACGAAGGAATTTGACAAAAATCCCGTGATCTCGGGTCTATGCCCTGAGTCCAATTTCTGGGGCCGTTTTCAATCGACCTGCTAAATTTCGGCCCATTCCGACACCGTCGCGACAAATGGCAAAATTGCCCCCGGTGCAGTTTTACGTTGTTAATTTTCTGTCCAACCCATCTTCCACCTGACATAATTAATACGAAAATTAATTATTCGGAGGCCTAAAAATAGGAATTTGGCTAAAATCCCGTGATCCCGAGTATGTGCACCGACTCAAATTTCTCAGGCCGTTTCCAATCAACCGGCCAAATTTCTGCTCATTGCGACACCGTCAGGACAAATGACGAAATTGCCCCTGGTACGATTTGCGGTGTTAATTTTCTGTCCAACACTTCTTCAACCTGACATAATTAATACGAAAATTAATTATTCAGAAGCCTAAACGAAGGAATTTGGCTAAAATACCGTGATCCCAGGACTGTGCCCTAATTCCAATTTATGGGGCCGTTTCCAATCAACCTGCGAAATTTCTACACATTCCGACACCGTCGCGACAAATGACGAAATTGCCCCTGGTGCGGTTTTTCTTTGTTAATTTTCTATCCGACACTTCTTCAACCTGACATAATTAATACGAAAATTAATTATTCGGAGGCCTAAACGAAGGAATTTGGCTAAAATCCCGTGATCATGGGTATGTGCCCCGAGTCCAATTTCTGGGGCCGTTTCCAATCAACCTGCCCAATTTTGGCCCATTCCGACACCGTCATGACAAATGATGAAATTGCCCCTGGTGCGATTTTACGTTGTTAATTTTCTGTCCAGCACTTCTTCAACTTGACATAATTATTGAGGAAATTAATTATTCAGAGCCCTAAACGAAGGAATTTGTCTAAAATCCCGTAATCCCGGGTATGTGCACCGACTCCAATTTCTTGGGCCGTTTCCAATCAACCTCCCAAATTTTGGCCCATTCCGACACCGTGATGACAAATGATGAAATTAGCCCTGGTGCGGTTTTGTGTCGTTAATTTTCTATCTAACCCTTCTTCAACCTGACATAATTAATACGGAAATTAATTATTTGGAGGCCTAAACGAAGGAATTTGGCTAAAATCCTGTGATCCCGGCTATGTGCCTCAAGTAAAATTTCTGGGGCCGTTTTCGATCAACCTACCAAATTTCAGCCCATTCCGTCACCGTCGCGACAAATGACGAAATTGCCCCTTGTGCGGTTTTGTGTTGTTAATTCTTTGTCAAACACTTCATCAACCTGACATAATTAATATAGAAATTAATTATTAGGAGGCCTAAACGAATGAATTTGGCTAAAATCCCATGATCCAGGGTCTGTGCCTTGACACCAATTTCTGGGGCCGTTTCCAATCAAACTACCAAATTTCAGCCCATTCTGACACCATCGCAACAAATGACAAAATTTTCCCTGGTACGGTTTTGCGTTGTTAATTTTCTGTCCAACACATCTACAGCCAGACACAATTAATACGAAAATTCATTATTTGGAGGCCTAAACGAAGGAATTTGGCTAAAATCCCGTGATCCTGGGTATGTGCCTCGAGTCCAATTTTTGGGGCCGTTTCCAATCAACATGCCCCATTTCGGCCCATTCCGACACTGTCGTGGCAAATGACGAAATTGCCCCTGGTGCGGTTTTGCGTTGTTAATTTTCTGACTAACACTTCTTCAACCTGACATAATTATTGCAAAAATTAATATTCGGAGGCCTAAACGAAGGAATTTGGCTAGAATCCCATGATTTCGGGTCTGTGCCCCGACACCAATTTCTGGGGCCGTTTCCAATCAACCTGCCAAATTTCGGCCCATTCTGACACCGTCGCGACAAATGACAAAATTACCCCTGGTGCGGTTTTGCGTTGTTAATTTTCTGTCCAACACATCTTCAGCTTGACATAATTAATACGAAAATTCATTATTCGGAGGCCTAAACGAAGGAATTTGGCTAAAATCCCATGATCCCTGGTCTGTGCCCCGAGTCCAATTTCTAGGGGCATTTCCAATCGACCTGCCAAATTTCAGCACATTCCGACACCGTCGCGACAAATGACGAAATTGCCCCTGGTGCGGTTTTGCGTTGTTAATTTTCTGTCCAACACATCTTCAACCTGACATAAGTAATACGGAAATTAATTATTCGGAGGCCTAAGCGAAAGATTTTGGCTAAAATTTTGTGATCCCGTGTCTGTGCCTCGAGTCCAATTTCTGGGGCCGTTTCCAATTAACTTGCCAAATTTCGGCCCTTTTCGACACCTTCGCAACAAACGACGATATTGCCCCTGGTGCGGTTTTGCGTTGTTAATTTTCTGTCCCACACATCTTCAGCCAGACATAACTAATCCGGAAATTAATTATTTGGAGGCCTAAACGAAGGAATTTTGCCAAAATCCCACGATCCCAGGTCTGTGCCCTGAGTCCAATTTCTAGGGCCGTTTCCAATCGACCTGCCAAATTTCGGCCCATTCCGACACCGTCGCAAGAAACGACAAAATCGCCCTTGGTGCGGTTTTGCGTTGTTAATTTTCTATCCCACACATCTTCAGCCTGACATAATTAATACGAAAATTAATTATTCAGAGGCCTAAATGAATGAATAAGGCTAAAATCACGTGACCCTGGGTCTGTGCCCCGAGTCCAATTTCTGGGCCCATTTCCAATCAACCTGCAAAATTTCTGCACATTCCAACACCGTCGCGAAAAATCACGAAATTTCCCCCGGCGTAGTTCTGCGTTGTTAATTTTCTGTCCTACACATCTTCAGTCTGACATAATTAATGCGGAAATTAATTATTCGGAGGCCAGAACGAAGGAATTTGGCTAAAATCCCGTGATCCCGGGTATGTGCCTCGAGTCCAATTTCTAGGGCCGTTTCCAATCAACCTACTAAATTTCGCCCCATCCTGACACGTCGAGTCAAATAACGAAATTGCCCCTGGTGCGATTTTGTGTTGTTAATTTTCTGTCCAACACTTCTTCAACCTACAATAATTAATACGAAAATTAATTATTCGGAGGCCTAAACGAAGGATTTTGGCTAAAATCACGTGATCCCGGGTCTGTTCCCCGACACCAAGTTCTGGGGCCGTTTCAAATCAAACTGCCAAATTTCGGCCCATTTCGACACCGTTGCGACAAATGACAAAATTGTCCCTGGTGCGGTTTTGCGTTGTTAATTTTCTGTCCAACACATCTTCAGCCTGACATAATTAATACGAAAATTAATTATTTGGAGGCTTAAATGAAGGAATTTGGCTAAAATCCTGTGATCCCGGGTTTGTGCCCCAAATTTCGGCCCATTCCGTAACCGTCGCGACAAATGATGAAATTGCCCACGGTGCGGTTTTTATTTGTTAATATTCTGTCCAACACTTCTTCAACTTGACATAATTAATACATAAATTAATTATTCGGAGGCCAAAACGAAGGAATTCGGCTAAAATCCCGTGATCCCGGGTATGTGCCTCGAGTACAATTTTTGAGGCCGTTTCCAATCAACCTGCCAAATTTCGGCCCATTTCGACACCATCGCGACAAATGAAGAAACTGCCCCTGGTGCAGTTTTGTGTTGTTAATTTTCTGTCCAACACTTATTCAACCTGACATAATCAATATGGAAATTAATTATTCAGAGGCCTAAACGAAGGAATTTGGCTAAAATCCCGAGATCCTTGGTCAGTGCCAAATTTAGGCCCATTCCGACACCGTCGTGACAAATAATAAAATTGTCCTTGGTGCGGTTTTACGTTGTTAATTTTCTGTCTAACACATCTTCCGCCTGACATAATTAATACGGAAGTAAATTATTCGGAGGCCTAAACCAAGGAATTTGGCTAAAATCTCGTGATCCCGGGTCAGTGCCACGAGTCTAATTTCTGGGGCCGTTTCCAATCAACATGCCAAATTTCTGCACATTCCGACACCGTCGCAACAAATGACAAAATTACCCCTGGTACGATTTTTCTTTGTTAATTTTCTGCCCACCACTTCTTCAACCTGACATAATTAATACGAAAATTAATTATTCGGAGGCCTAAACGAAGGAATTTGGCTAAAATCTCGTGAACCTGGGTCTATGCCCCGAGTCCAATTTATGGGGCCGTTTCTAATCAACCCGCTAAATTTTGGCCCATTCTGACACCGTCGCAACAAATGATGAAATTGCCCCTTGGGCGGTTTTATGTTCTTAATTTTCTGTCCAACCCATTTTCAGCCTGACATAATTAATACGAAAATTAATTATTCGGAGGCCTAAAGAAAGAATTTGGCTCAAATCCTGTGATCCTGGGTCTGTGCCCCGAGTCCAATTTCTAGGGCCGTTTCCAATCAACCTGCCAAAATTCGGCCCATTCCCACAACGTTGAGACAAATTACAAAATTGCCCCTGGTGCGGATTGGAAATTAACTATTCAGAGGCCTAAACGAGGGAATTTGGCTAAAGTCCTGTGATCCAGGGTCTATGCCCCGAGCCCAATTTCTAGGGCTGTTTCCAATGAACCTGCCAAATTTCGGCCCATTCTGACACCGTCGCGACAAATGACGAAATTGCCCTTGGTACGGTTCTGCGTTGTTAATTTTTTGTCCAACCCATCTTCAGCCTGACATAATTAATACGAAAATTAATTATTCGGAGGCCTAAACGAAGGAATTTGGCTAAAATCCTGTGATCCCGAGGATGTACCCCGAGTCCAATTTCTAGGGCCGTTTCCAATCAACCTGCCAAATTTCGGCCCATTCCGACCCATCGCGACAAATGACAAAATTGCCCCTGGTGCTGTTTGGAAATTAGCTATTCGGAGGCCTAAACGAGGGAATTTGACTAAAATCCTATGATCCCTGGTCTGTGCCTCGAGTCCAGTTTTTGGGGCCGTTTCCAATCAACTTGCCAAATTTCGGCCCATTCGGACTCCGTCGCAACAAATGACGAAATTGCCCCTAGTGCGGTTTTTTTACGTTAATTTTCTGTCCAACACTTCTTCAACCTGACATAATTAATACGTAAATTAATTATTCGAAGGCCTAAACGAAGGAATTTGATTAAAATCCCGTGATCTCGGGTCTATGCCCCGAGTCCAATTTCTGGGGCCATTTTCAATCAAATAGTCAAATTTCGGCCCATTCCGACACCGTTGCGACAAATGACAAAATTGCCCCTGGTGCGGTTTTGCGTTGTTAATTTTCTGTCCAACACATCCTCAGCTTGACATAATTAATACGAAAATTAATTATTTGGAGGCCTAAACGTAGGAATTTGGCTAAAATCCCGTGTTCTTCAACCTGACATAATTGCGAAAATTAATTATTCGGAGGCCGAAACGAAGGAATTTGGCTAAAATCCCATGATCCCAGGACTGTGCCCGACACCAATTTCAAGGGCCGTTTCTAATCAACCTGCCAAATTTCGGCCCATTCTGACATCGTCGCGACAAATGACAAAATTGTCCCTGGTGCGGTTTTGCGTTGTTAATTTTCTATCCAACACATCTTCTACCTGACATAATTAATACGGAAATTCATTATTCGGAGGCCTAAACGAAGTAATTTGGGTAAAATCTCGTGATCCCGGGTCTGTGCCCCCGAGTCCAATTTCTGGGGCCGTTTCCAATCAACCTGCCAAATTTCTGCACATTCCGACACCGTCGGGACAAATGACGAAATTGCGACAGGTGTGGTTTATCTTTGTTAATTTTCTGTCCGACACTTCTTCAACCTGACATAATTAATACGAAAATTAATTATTCGGAGACATAAACGAAGGAATTTGGCTAAAATCCCGTGATCTCGGGTCTGTAGCCCGAGTCCAATTTCTGGGGCCGTTTCCAATCAACTTGCCAAATTTCGGCTTATTTCGACACCGTCGCGACGAATGACAAAATTGCCCCTGGTGCTGTTTTGCGTCGTTAATTATCTGTCCAACACATCTTCAACCTCACATAATTAATACGAAAATTAATTATTTGGAGGCCTTAACGAAGGAATTTGGCTAAAATCCCGTGATTACGGGTAAGTGCACCGACTCCAATTTCTCGGGCCATTTCCATTCAGCCTGCTAAATTTCGGTCCATTCCGACACCATTACGACAAATGACGAAATTGCCCATGGTACGATTTTGTGTAGTTAATTTTCTATCGAACACTTCTTGAACCTAACATAATTAATACAGAAATTAATTATTCGGAGGCGTAAACGAAGGAATTTGGATAAAATCCCGTGATCCCGGGTCTGTGCCTTGACACCAATTTCTGGAGTCGTTCCCAATCAACCTGCCAAATTTCGGCCCATTCTGACAACGTCGCAACAAATGACAAAATTGCTACTGATGCAGTTTTGCGTTGTTATTTTTCTGTCCAACACATCTTCAGCCTGACATAATTAATACGAAAATTCATTATTCGGAGGCCTAAACGAAGGAATTTGGTAAAATCTTGTGATCCCGGGTCTGTGCCCTGGCAACAATTTCTGGGGCTGTTTCCAATCAACCTTCCAAATTTCGGCCCATTCCGGCACTGTCGCGACAAATGACAAAATTGCACCTGGTGCGGTTTTTCTTTGTTAATTTTCTGTCCGACACTTCTTCAACCTGACATAATTAATACGAAAATTAATTATTCGGAGGCCTAAACGAAGGAATTTGGCTAAAATCCCGTGATCATGGGTATGTGCCCCGAGTCCAATTTCTGGGGCCGTTTCCAATCAACCTGCCCAATTTTGGCCCATTCCGACACCGTCATGACAACTGATGAAATTGTCCCTGGTGCGATTTTACGTTGTTAATTTTCTGTCCAACACTTCTTCAACTTGACATAATTATTGAGGAAATTAATTGTTCAGAGCCCTAAACGAAGGAATTTGGCTAGAATCCCGTGATCCCGGGTCTGTGCCCCGACACCAATTTTTGGGGCCGTTTCCAATCAACCTACCAAATTTCGGCTCATTCTGACACCGTCGTGACAAATGACAAAATTACCCCTGGTGACCTGAGTCCAATTTCTGGGGCCGTTTCCAATCAACCTGCCAAATTTCTGCACATTCCGACAGCGTCGCGACGAATGACGAAATTGCCCCTAGTGCGGTTTTCCTCTGTTAATTTTTTGTCCGACACGTCTTCAACTTGTCATAATTAATACGGAAATTAATTATTTGGAGGCATAAACGAAGGAATTTGTCTAAAATCCCGTAATCCCGGGTATGTGCACCGACTCCAATTTCTTGGACCGTTTCCAATCAACCTCCCAAATTTCGGCCCATTCCGACACCGTGATGACAAATGATGAAATTACCCCTGGTCCGGTTTTGTGTCGTTAATATTCTATCCAACCCTTCTTCAACCTGACATAATTAATACGGAAATTAATTATTCGGAGGCCTAAATGAAGGAATTTGGCTAAAATCCTGTGATCCCGGCTATGTGCCTCAAGTAAAATTTCTGGGGCCGTTTTCGATCAACCTACCAAATTTCAGCCCATTCTGTCACCGTCGCGACAAATGACGAAGTTGCCCCTTGTGCGGTTTTGTGTTGTTAATTTTCTGTCAAACACTTCATCAACCTGACATAATTAATATAGAAATTAATTATTAGGAGGCCTAAACGAATGAATTTGGCTAAAATCCCATGATCCAGAGTCTGTGCCTTGACACCGATTTCTGGGGCCGTTTCCAATCAAACTGCCAAATTTCAGCCCATTCTGACACCGTCGCAACAAATGACAAAATTTTCCCTAGGGCGGTTTTGCGTTTTTAATTTTCTGTCCAACACATCTACAGCCAGACACAATTAATACGAAAATTCATTATTCGGAGGCCTAAACGAAGGAATTTGGCTAAAATCCCGTGATCCTGGGTTTGTGCCTCGAGTCCAATTTTTGGGGCCGTTTCCAATCAACCTGCCCAATTTCGGCCCATTCCGACACTGTCGTGGCAAATGACGAAATTGCCCCTGGTGCGATTTTGCGTTGTTAATTTTCTGACTAACACTTCTTCAACCTGACATAATTATTGCAAAAATTAATTATTCGGAGGCCTAAACGAAGGAATTTGGCTAGAATCCCATGATCCCGGGTCTGTGCCCCGACACCAATTTCTGGGGCCGTTTCCAATCAACCTGCCAAATTTTGGCCCATTCTGATACCGTCGCGACAAATGACAAAATTACCCCTGGTGCGGTTTTGCGTTGTTAATTTTCTGTCCAACACATCTTCAGCTTGACATAATTAATACGAAAATTCATTATTCGGAGGCCTAAAAGAAGGAATTTGGCTAAAATCCCATGATCCCGGTTCTGTGTCCCGAGTCCAATTTCTGGGGGCATTTCCAATTGACCTGCCAAATTTCAGCACATTCCGACACCGTCGCGACAAATGACGAAATTGCCCCTGGTGCGGTTTTTCTTTATTAATTTTCTGTCCGATACTTCTTCAAACTTACATAATTAATATGGAAATTAATTATTGGGAGGCCTAAGTGAAGAAATTTGGTTAAATTCCCGTGATCCTGGGTATGTGCCCCGAGTCCAATTTCTGGGGCCGTTTCCAATCAACCTGCCAAATTTCGGCCCATTCCGACACCATCGCGACAAATGATGAAATTATCCCTGGTGCGATTTTGCGTTGTTAATTTTCTGTCCAACATATCTTCAACCTGACATAATTATTGCGGAAATTAAATATTTTGAGGCCTAAACGAAGGAATTTGGCTAAAATCCCGTGATCCCGGGTCTATGCCCCGACACCAATTTCTGGGGCCGTTTCCAATCAACCTGTCAAATTTCGGTCCATTCTGACACCGTCGCGACAAATGACAAAATTGCCCCTGGTGCGGTTTTGCATTGTTAATTTTCTATCCAACACATTTTCAGCCTGAAATAATTAATACAGAAATTCATTATTCGGAGGCCTAAATGAAGGAATTTGGCTAAAATCCCGTGATCCCGGATCAGTGCCCCGAGTCCAATTTCTGCGGTCGTTTCCAATCAACCAGCTAAATTTCTGCACATTCCGACACCGTCGCGACAAATGACGAAATTAACCCTAGTGCGATTTTTCTTCGTTAATTTTCTGTCCAACACTTCTTCAGCCTGACATAATTAATACGAAAATTAATTATTAGGAGGCCTAAATGAAGGAATTTGGCTAAAATCCCATGAGCCCGGGTATGCACCTCGAGGTCAATTTCTGGGGCCGTTTCCAATCAACCTGTCAAATTTCGGCCTTTCCGACACCGTTGCGACAAATGACGAAATTACCCCTGATGCGATTTTGCGTTATTAATTTTCTATCTAACACATCTTCAGTCTCTGACATAATTAATACGGAAAGTAATTATTCGGAGGCCAGAACGAAGAAATTTGGCTAAAATCCCGTGATCCCGGGTATGTGCCTCGACTCCAATTACTGGGGCCGTTTCCAATCAACCTGCCAAATTTCGGCCCATTTCGACACCGTTGCGACAAATGACGAAATTGCCCCCGGTGCAGCTTTGCGTTGTTAATTTGCTGTCTAACAAATCTTCAGCGTGACATAATTAATACGAAAATTAATTATTCGAAGGCCAGAACGAAGGAATTCGGCTAAAATCCCGTGATCCCGGGTATGTGCCTCGACTCCAATTACTGGGGCCGTTTCCAATCAACCTGCCAAATTTCGGCCCATTTCGACACCGTCACGACAAACGACGAAATTGCCCCTGGTGTGGCTTTGCGTTGTTAATTTGCTGTCTAACAAATCATCAGCCTGACATAATTAATACGGAAATTAATTATTCGGAGGCCACAACGAAGGAATTCGGCTAAAATCCCGTGATCCGGGTATGTGCCTCGACTCCAATTTCTCGGGCCGTTTCCAATCAACCTGCCAAATTTCGGCCCATTTCGACACCGTCGCGACAAATGACAAAATTACCCCTGGTGCGGTTTTGTGTCGTTAATTTTCTGTCCAACACTTCTTCAACCTGACATAATTAATACGAAAATTAATTATTCGGAGGCCTAAACGTAGGAATTTGGCTAAAATCCTGTGATCCCAAGTTTGTGCCCCGAGTCCTATTTTTGCTGCCGTTTCCAAAAAACCTGCAAAATTTCAGCCCATTCCGACACCGTCGCGACAAATGACAAAATTGCCCCTGGTGCGGACGGAAATCAATTATTCGGAGGCCTGAACGAAGGAATTTGGGTAAAATTCCGTGATCCCAGTTCTATGCCCCGAGTCCAATTTTTGGGGCCGTTTCCAATCAACCTGCCGAATTTCGGCCCATTCCGACACCATCGCGACAAATGGCGAAATTGTCCCTGGTGCGGTTTTGCGTTGTTAATTTTCTGTCCAACACATCTTCAGTCTGACATAATTAATACGAAAATCAATTATTCGGAGGCCTAAACGAAGGAATTTGGCTAAAATCCCGTGATCCGGGGTCTGTGCCCCGAGTCCAATTTCTGGGCCATTTCCAATCAACCTGTCGAATTTCAGCCCATATCGACACCGTCGCGACAAATGACAAAATTGCCCCTGATGCGATTTGGAAATTAACTATTCGGAGGCCTAAACGAGTGAATTTGGCTAAAATCCTGTGATCCCGAGTCCGTGCCCCGAGTCCAATTTCTGGGGCCATTTCCTATCAACCTGACAAATTTCGGCCCATTCCGACACTGTCGTGACAAATGACGAAATTGCCCCTGGTGTGGTTTTGCTTAGTTAATTTTCTGTCCAACACTTCTTCAACCTGACATAATTAATACGAAAATTAATTATTCGGAGGCCTAAACGAAGGAATTTGGATAAAATCTCGTGATCTCGGGTCTTGGCCCTGAGTCCAATTTCTGGGGCCGTTTCCAATCAACTTGCCAAATTTTGGCCCATTCCAACATCGTCACGACAAATGAGAAAATTGCCCCTGGTGCTGTTTTGCGTTGTTAATTTTCTATCCAACACATCTTCAACCTAACATAATTAATACAAAAATTAATTATTCGGAGGCCTAACCGATGGAATTTGACTAAAATCCTGCGATCCCATGTCTGTGCCCCGAGTCCAATTTACGCTGCCGTTTTCAATAAAACTGCCAAATTTCGACCCATTCTGACACCGTCGCAACAAACGACAAAATTGCCTCGGGTGCAATTTTTCTTTGTTAATTTTATGTCCAACACTTCTTCAACCTGACATAATTAATACGAGAATTAATTATTCGGAGGCCTAAACGAAGGAATTTGACTAAAATCCCGTGATCCCAGGTCTGTGCCCCGAGTCCAATTTCTGGGGCTGTTTGCAATCAACCTGCCAAATTTCGTCCCATTCCGACACCATCGCGAGAAATGAAAAAATTGCCCTTAGTGCGATTTTGCGTTTTTAATTTTCTGTCCAACACATCTTCAACCTGACATAATTAATACGGAAATTAATTATTCGGAGGCCAGAACGAAGGAATTCGGCTAAAATCCTGTGATCCAAGTTTGTGCCCCGAGTCCTATTTCTGCTGCCGTTTCCAAAAAACCTGCAAAATTTCAGCCCATTCCGACACCGTTGTGACAAATGACGAAATTGCCCCTAGTGCGGTTTTCTTTGTTAATTTTCTGTCCAACACTTCTTCGACCTGACATAATTAATATGGAAATCAATTATTCGGAGGCCTAAATGAAGGAATTTGGCTAAAATCCCGTGATCCCGGTTCTGTGCCGCGAGTCCAATTTTTGGGGCCGTTTCCAATCAACCTGCCGAATTTCGGCCTATTCCGACACGATCGCGACAAATGACGAAATTGTCCCTGGTGCGGTTTTGCGTTGTTAATTTTCTGTCCAACACATCTTCAATCTGACATAATTAATATGGAAATCAATTATTCGGAGGCCTAAACGAAGGAATTTGGCTAAAATCCCGTGATCCCGAGTCTGTGCCCCGAGTCCAATTTCTGGGCCATTTCCAATCAACCTGTCGAATTTCGGCCCATATCGACACCGTCGCGACAAATGACAAAATTGCCCCTGATGCGATTTGGAAATTAACTATTCGGAGGCCCAAATGAGTGAATTTAGCTAAAATCCTGTGATCCCGAGTCTGTGCCCTGAGTCCAATTTCTGGGGTCGTTTCCTATCAACCTGACAAATTTCGGCCCATTCCGACACTGTCGTGACAAATGACGAAATTGCCCATGGTGTGGTTTTTCTTAGTTAATTTTCTGTCCAACACTTCTTCAACCTGACATAATTAATACAGAAATTAATTATTCGGAGGCCTAAACGAAGGAATTTGACTAAAATCCCGCGATCTCGGGTCTTTGCCCTGAGTCCAATTTCTGGGGCCGTTTCCAATCAACTTGCCAAATTTTGGCCCATTCCGACATCGTCGCGACAAATGACAAAATTGCCCCAGGTGCTGTTTTGCGTTGTTAATTTTCTGTCCAACACATCTTCAACTTGACATAAGTAGTATGAAAATTAATTATTTGGAGGCCTAAACGAAGGAATTTGACTAAAATCCTGCGATCCTGGGTCTGTGCCCCGAGTCCGATTTCTGCTGCCGTTTTCAATCAACCTGCCAAATATCAGCTCATTCTAACACCGTCGCAACAAACGACAAAATTGCCTCGGGTGCAATTTTTCTTTGTTAATTTTCTGTCTAACACTTCTTCAACCAGACATAATTAGTACGAGAATTAATTATTCGGAGGCCTAAACGAAGGAATTTGACTAAAATCCCGTGATCCGGGGTCTGTGCCCCAAGTCCGTTTTCTGGGGCCGTTTTCAATCAACCTGCCAAATTTCGGCCCATTCCGACACCATTGCGACAAATGAAAAAATTGCCCTTGGTGCGATTTTGCATTTTTAATTTTCTGTCCAACACATCTTCAACCTGACATAATTAATACGGAAATTAATTATTTGGAGGCCTAAACGAAGGAATTTGGTTAAAATCCCATGATCCCGGGTCTGTGCCCCGAGTCCAATTTCTCGGGCCGTTCCAATCACCTTGCTAAATTTCGGCCCATTCCGACACCGTCGTGACAAATGACGAAATTGCCCCTGGGGCGATTTTTCTTTGTTAATTTTCTGTCCAACACTTCTTCAACCTGACATAATTAATACGGAAATTAATTATTTAGAGGCCTAAACGAAGGAATTTGGCAAAAATCCCGTGATCCCGGGTCTGTGCCCCGAGTCCAATTTCTGTGGTCGTTTCCACTTAAGCTGCCAAATTTAGGCCAATTTCGACACTGTCGCGAGCAATGACAAAATTGCCCCTGATGCGATTTTACGTTGTTAATTTTCTATCCGACACATCTTCAACCTGACATGATTAATACGGAAATTAATTATTCGGAGGCCCAAACGAAGGAATTTGGGTAAAATCCCGTGATCCCGGATCTGTGCCCGGAGTCCAATTTCTGGGGCCGTTTCCAATCAAGCTACCAAATTCTGGCCCATTCTGACACCGTCGTGACAAATGACGAAATTTCCCCTGGTGCGATTTTTCTTTGTTAATTTTATTTCAACACTTCTTCAGCCTGACATAATTAATACGGAAATTAATTATTCGGAGGCCAAAACGAAGGAATTTGGCCAAGATCCCGTGATCCCGAGTTTGCCTTGAGTCCAATTTCTCGGGCCATTTCGGATCAACTTGCCAAATTTCGTTCCATTCCGACAGCATAGCAACAAATGACGAAATTGCCCCTGGTGCGGCTTTTCTTTGTTAATTTTCATTCCAACACTTCTTTAACCTGACATAATTAATATGGAAATTAATTACTCGGAGGCCTACACAAAAGAATTTGGCTAAAATCCTGTGATCTCGGATCTATACCTCGAGTCCAATTTCTGGGGCTGTTTCCAATCAACCTGCCAAATTTCGGCCCATACCGACACCGTCGCGCTAAATGACAAAATTGCCCCTGGTACGGTTTGGAAGTCAATTATTCGGAGCCCTAGACGTGGGAATTTAGTTAAAATCCCGAGATCCCAAGTCTATGCCCTGAGTCCAATTTCTTGGGCCGTTTCCAATCACCCGGCCAAATTTCGGCCTCTTCCGACACCATCGCGACAAATGACGAAATTGCCCCTGGTGCGGTTTTTCTTTGTTAATTTTCTGTCCAACACATCTTCAACCTAACATAATTAATACAAAAATTTATTATTCGAAGGCCTAAACGAAGGAATTTGGCTAAACTCCTGCGATCCCTGGTCTGTGCCCCGAGTCCAATTTCTGCTGCCATTTCCAATAAACCTGCCAAATTTTGGCCCATTCCGAAACCGTCGCAACAAACGACAAAATTGCCCCTGGTGCAATTTTTCTTTGTTAATTTTCTGTCCAACACTTCTTCAACCTGACATAATTAATGCGGAAATTAATTATTCGGAGGCCTAAACGAAGGAATTTGACTAAAATCCCGTGATCCCGGGTCTATGCCTTGAGTCCGATATCTGGGGCCGTTTGCAGTCAACCTGCCAAATTTCGGCCCATTCCGACACCATCGCGACAAATGAAAAAATTCCCCTTGGTGCGATTTTGCGTTTTTAATTTTCTGTCCAACACATCTTCAACCTGACATAATTAATATGAAAATTAATTATTTGGAGGCCTAAACGAAGGAATTTGGCTAAAATCCCGTGATCCTGGGTCTGTGCCCCGAGTCCAATTTCGTGGGCCGTTTGCAATCAACCTGCCAAATTTCGGCCCATTCCGACACCTTCGCGACAAATGACGAAATTTCCCCTGATGCGGTTTGTCTTTGTTAATTTTCTGTCCAACACTTCTTCAACCAGTCATAATTAATATGGAAATTAATTATTCGGAGGCATAAACGAAGGAATTTAGCGAAAATCCCGTGATCCCGGGTCTGTGTGCCCCGAGTAAAATTTCTGGGGCCATTTCCAATCAACCTGTGAACTTTCGGCCCATTACGACACCGTCACGACAAATGACGAAATTGCTCCTGGTGCGGTTTTGCGTTGTTAATTTTCTGTCCAACACATCTTCAACCTGACATAATTAATACGAAAATAAATTATTCGGAGGCCAAATCGATGGAATTTGGCTAAAATCCCGTGATCCCGAATCTGTACCCTGAGTCCAATTTCTCGGGCCGTTTCCAACCAACATGCCAAATTTCGGCCCATTTCGACACCGTAGCGACAATTGACGAAATTGCACCTGGTGCGGTTTTTCTTTGTTAATTATCTTTCCAACACTTCTTCAACCTGACATAATTAATACAGAAATTAATTATTCGGAGGCAAAATTGATGGAATTTGGCTAAAGTCCCGTGATCCTGAATCTGTACCCCGAGTCTAATTTCTCGGGCCGTTTCCAATCAACCTGCCAAATTTCGGTCCATTCCGACACTGTCGCGACAAATGACAAAATTGCCCCTAGTACGGTTTTGTGTTGCTAATTTTCTGTCCAACACATCTTCAACCTGACATATTTAATACGAAAATTAATTATTCGGGGGCATAAACGAAGGAATTTGGCTAAAATCCCATGATCCCGGGTATGGGCCCCGTGTTCAATTTCTCGGGCCGTTTCCAATCAACCTGCAAAATTTCGGCCCATTCTGACACCATCACGAAAACTGACGAAATTACCCCTGGTGCGATTTTGTGTTGTCAATTTTCAATCCAACACTTCTTCAACCTGACATAATTAATACAGAAATTAATTATTCGGAGGCCTAAACGAAAGAATTTTGCTAAAATCTCGTGATCCCGGGTCTATGCCCCGAGTCCAATTTCTGGGGCCATTTCCAATCAACCTACCAAATTTCGGCCCATTCTGACATCGTCGTGACAAACGACAAAATTGCCCCTGGTGCGGTTGTGCATTGTTAATTTTCTATTCAACACATCTTCAACCTAACATAATTAATAAGAAAATTAATTATTCGGAGGCCTAAATGAAGGGATTTGGCTAAAATCTGAAAATCCCGGATCCGTGCCCCAAGTCAAATTTCTAGGGCCGATTCCAATCAACCTGTCAAATGTCGGCCCATTCTGACACCGTAGCGACAATTAACGAAATTGCCCCTGGTGCAGTTTTTCTTTGTTAATTTTCTTTCCAACACTACTTCAACCTGACATAATTAATACGGAAATTAATTATTCGGAGGCCTATACGAAGGAATTTGGCTAAAATCCTGTGATCCCGAATCTGTACCCCGAGTCCAATTTCTGGGGCCGTTTCCAATCAACCTGCCAAATTTCTGCCCATTTCGGCACCGTCACGACAAACGACAAAATTGCCCCTGGTGCGGTTTTACGTTGTTAATTTTCTACCCGACACATCTTCAACCTAACATAATTAATACGAAAATTAATTATTCGGAGGCCTAAATGAAGGGATTTGGCCAAAATCCCGTGATCTCGGATCCGTACCCCGAGTCCAATTTCTGGGGACGCTTCAAATCAACCTGCCAAATTTTGGCCCATTCCGACACCATCGAAACAAACGACAAAATTGCCCCTGGTGCGATTTTTCTTTGTTAATTTTCTAACCAACACTTCTTCAACCTGACAAAACTAATACGGAAATTAATTATTCGGAGGCCTAAATGAAGGAATTGACTAAAATCCCGCGATCCTAGGTCTGTGCTTCGAGACCGATTTCTGGGGCCGTTTGCAATCAATCTGCCAAATTTCGGCCTATTCCGACACCATCGTGACAAATGAAAAAATTGCCCTTGGTGCGATTTTGCGTTTTTAATTTTCTGTCCAACACATCTTCAACCTGACATAATTAATACGGAAATTAATTATTTGGAGGCCTAAACGAAGGAATTTGGCTAAAATCCCGTGATTCCGGGTCTGTGCCCCGAGTCCAATTTCGCGGGCCGTTTGCAATCAACCTACCAAATTTCGGCCCATTCCGACACCCTCGCGACAAATGACGAAATTTCCCCTGGTGCGGTTTGTTTTTGTTAATTTTCTGTCCAACACTTCTTCAACCAGTCATAATTAATACGAAAATTAATTATTCGGTGGCATAAACGAAGGAATTTGGCTAAAATCCCGAGATCCCGGGACTTTGCCCCAAGTAAAATTTATGGGGCCATTTCCAATCAACCTGTGAACTTTCGGCCCATGCCGACAACATCACGACAAATGACGAAATTGCTCCTGGTGCGGTTTAGGGTTGTTAATTTTCTGTCAAACACATCTTCAACCTAATATAATTAATACGGAAATAAATTATTCGGAGGCCAAATCGATGTAATTTGGCTAAAATCCCGTGATCCCAGATTTGTACCCTGAGTCCAATTTCATGGGCCGTTTCCAATTAACCTGCCAAATTTCGGCCCATTCTGACACCGTAGCGACAATTGACGAAATTGCCCCTGGTGCGGTTTTTCTTTGTTAATTTTCTTTTCAACACTTCTTCAACCTGACATAATTAATACGGAAATTAATTATTTGGAGGCCAAATCGTTGGAATTTGGCAAAAATCCCGTGATCTCGGATCGGTACCCCGAGTCCAATTTCTCGGGCCGTTTCCAATCAACTTGCCAAATTTCGGCCCATTCCGACACCGTCACGACAAATGACAAAATTGCCCCTGGTGTGGTTTTGCGTTGTTAATTTTCTGTCCAACACATCTTCAACCTGACATATTTTTTACAAAAATTAATTATTCGGGGGCATAAACGAAGGAATTTGGCTAAAATCCTGTGATCCTAGATTTGTACCCCTCCAATTTCTAGGGCCGTTTCCAATCAACCTGTCAAATTTCGGCCCATTCTGCCACCGTCGCGACAAATGACAAAATTGCCCCTGGTGCGGTTTTGCGTTGTTAATTTTTTGTCCAACACATCTTCAACCTGACATATTTAATACGAAAATTAATTATTCGGGGGCCTAAACGAAGGAATTTGGCTAAAATCATGTGATCCCGGGTTTGGGCCCCGGGTTCAATTTCTCGAGCCGTTTCCAATCAACCTGCCAAATTTTGGTACATTTCAACACCGTCACGACAAATGACGAAATTGCCCCTGATTCGATTTTGTATTCTCAATTTTCTGTCCACCACTTCTTCAACCTGACATTTAATACAGAAATTAATTATTCGGAGGCCTAAACGAAAGAATTTTGCCAAAATCCCGTGATCCAGGGTCTGTACTCGGAGTCCAATTTTTGGGGCCGTTTCCAATCAACCTGCCAAATTTCGGCCCATTTCGATGCCATCGCAACAAATGACAAAATTGTCCCTGGTGCGGTTTTGCGTTGTTAATTTTCTGTCCAACACATCTTCAACCTAACATAATTAATACGAAAATTAATTATTCGGAGGCCTAAACGAAGGAATTTGGCCAAAATCCCGTAATCTCGGGTCAGTGCCCCGACTCCAATTTCTGGGCCGTTTCCAATCTACCTTCCAAATTTCGGCCCATTCCGACACCGTCGCGACCAATGACAAAATTGCCCTTGGGGTGGTTTGGAAATTAATTATTCGGAGGCCCCAACATGGGAGTTTGGCTAAAATCCCGTGATCCTGGGTCTGTGCCCCGAGTCAATTTCTCGAGCCGTTTCCAATCACCCGGCTAAATTTCGGCCCATTTCGACATCGTTGCGTCAAATGTCGAAATTGCCCCTGGTGCAGTTTTTCTTTGTTAATTTTATGTCCAACACCTCTTCAACCAGACATAATTAATACAGAAATTAATTAATCGGAGGCCTAAACGAAGGAATTTAGCTAAAATCCCGTGATCTCGAGTCTGTTCTCCGAGTTCAATTTCTGGGACCGTTTCCAATCAACCTGCCAAATTTCGGCCCATTCCGACACTATCGCGACCAATGACAAAATTGCCCCTGGTGCGGTTTTGCGTTGTTAATTTTCTGTCAAACACATCTTCAACCTGACATAATTAATATGAAAATTAATTATTCGGAGGTCTAAACGAGGTAATTTGGCTAAAATCCCGTGATCGCGGGTTTATGTCCCGAGTCCAATTTCTCGGGCCGTTTCCAATCACCCTGCAAAATTTCGGCTCATTCCGACACCGTCGTGACAAATGACGAAATTGCCCCTGGGGCAATTTTTCTTTGTTAATTTTCTGTCCAACACTTCTTCAACCTGACATAATTAATAAGGAAATTAATTATTCAGAGGCCTAAACGAAGGAATTAGGCTAAAATCCCGTGATCCCAGGTCCGTGTCTTGAGTCCAATTTCTAGGGCCGTTTCCAATCAACCTGCCAAATTTCGGCCCATTCCGATACTATCGCGACCAATGACAAAATTGCCTCTGGTGCGATTTTACGTTGTTAATTTTCTGTCGAACATATCTTCATCCTGTCATAAGTAATAGGGAAATTAATTATTCGGAGACCTAAATGAAGGAATTTGGGAGAAATCCCGTGATCCCGAGTCTGTGCCCCGAGTTCAATTTTTGGGCCCGTTTCCAATCAAGCTGCCAAATTTCGGCCCATTCGTACACCGTCGTGACAAATGACGAAATTTCCCCTGGTGCGATTTTTCTTTGTTAATTTTTTGTCCAACACTTCTTCAACCTAACATAATTAATACGAAAATTAATTATTCGGAGACCTAAACGAAGGAATTTGGCTAAGATTTCGTGATCCCGGGTCTGTGCCCCGAGTCAAATTTCTCTGGCCGTTTCCAATCAACCTGCCAAATTTCGGCCCATTTTGACACCGTAGTGATAAATGACGAAATTGCCCCTGGTGCGATTTTTCTTTGTTAATTTTCTTTCTAACACTTCTTCAACCTGACATAATTAATACGGAAATTAATTATTCGGAGGCCTACACGAAGGAATTTGGCTAAAATCCTGTGATCCCGAATCTGTACACCGAGTCCAATTTCTGGGGCCGTTTTCAATCAACTTGCCAAATTTCGGCCCATTTCGACACCGTTGCGACAAACGATAAAATTGCCCCTGGTGCGGTTTTGCGTTGTTAGTTTTCTATCCAACACATCTTCAACCTGACATATTTAATACGAAAATTAATTACTCGGGGGCCTAAACGAAGGAATTTGGCTAAAATCCCGTGATCCCTTGTATGGGACTCGGGTTCAATTTCTCGGGCCGTTTCCAATCAACCTGCCAAATATAAGCCCATTCCGACACCGTCATGATGAATGACGAAATTGACCCTGGTGCGGTTTTGTGTTCTCAATTTTTTGTCCAACACTTCTTCAACCTGACATAATTAATACAAAAATTAATTAGTCGGAGGCCTAAACGAAAGAATTTTGCTAAAATCCCGTGATCCTAGGTCTGTGCCCCGAGTCCAATTTCTGGGGCCGTTTCCAATCTACCTGCCAAATTTCGGCCCATTCTGACACCGTCGCGATAAATGACAAAATTACCCTTGGTGTGGTTTTGCGTTGTTAATTTTCTGTCCAACACCTCTTCAACCTAACATAATTCATACGAAAATGAATTATTCGGAGGCCTAAATGAAGGAATTTGGCTAAAATCCCATAATCCCGGGTCTATGCCCCGACTCAAATTTCTGGGGCCATTTCCAATCAACCATCCAAATTTCGGCCCATTACGACACCGTCGCGACAAATGACAAAATTGCCCCTGGTGCGGTTGGGAAATTAATTATTCGGTGGCCTAAACGTGGGAATTTGGCAAAAATCCCGTGATCCCGGGTCTGTGCCCCGAGTCCAATTTCTCGGGCCGTTTTCCATCAACCTGCCAAATTTCAGCCCATTCCGACACCGTCGCGACAAATGACGAAATTGTTCCTGGTGCGATTTTTCTTTGTTAATTTTCTATCCAACACTTCTTCAACCTGACATAAGTAATCTGAAAATTAATTATTCGGAGGCCTAAACGAAGGAATTTAGCTAAAATCCCGTGATCCTGGGTCGGTGCCCCGAGTCCAATTTCTGGGGCCATTTCCAATCAACCTGCCAAATTTCGGCCCATTCCGACACTGTCGCGACCAATGACAAAATTGCCCCAAGTGCGGTTTTGCATTTTTAATTTTCTGTCCAACACATCTTCAACCTGACATATTTAATACGAAAATTAATTATTCGGAGACCTAAACGAGGGAATTCGGCTAAAATCCCGTGATCCCAGGTCTGTGCCACGTGTCCAGTTTCTCGGGCCATTTCAAATCACCCTGCCAAATTTCAGCCCATTCCGACACCGTCGCGACAAATGACAAAATTGCCCCTGGGCGGTTTTTCTTTGTTAATTTTCTGTCCAACACTTCTTCAACCTGACATAATTAATACGGAAATTAATTATTCAGAGGCCTAAACGAAGGAATTTGGCTAAAATCCCGTGATCCCGGGTCTGTGCCTCGAGTCCAATTTCTGGGGCAGTTTCCAATCAACCTGCCAAATTTCGGCCCATTCCGACACTGTCGCGACAAATGATAAAATTGTCCCTGGTGCGATTTTACGTTGTTAATTTTCTGTCCAACACATCTTTAACCTGACATAATTAATACTAAAATTAATTATTCGGAGGCCTAAACGAAGGAATTTGGCTAAAATCCAGTGATCCTGGGTCTGTGCCCCGAGTCCAATTTCTTGGACCATTTCCAATCAACCTGCCAAATTTCTGCACATTTCGATACCGTTGCGATAAATGACGAAAATGCCCCTAATGCGGTTTTTCTTTGTTAACTTTCTGTCCAACACTTCTTCAACCTGGAATAATTAATACGAAAATTAATTATTCAGAGGCCTAAACGAAGGAATTTGGCTAAAATCCCATGATCTCGGGTCTGTGCCCCGAGTCCCATTTCAGGAATCAACCTGCCAAATTTCGGCCCATTCCGACACTGTCGCGACAAATGATAAAATTGTCCCTGGTGCGATTTTACGTTGTTAATTTTCTGTCCAACACATCTTCAGGCTGACATAATTAATACAGAAATTCATTATTCGGAGGCCTAAACGAAGGAATTTGGCTAAAATCCCGTGATCCCGGGTCTGTGCCTCGAGTCCAATTTCTGGGGCAGTTTCCAATCAACCTGCCAAATTTCAGCCCATTTCGACACCGACGCGACAAATGACAAAATTGCCCCTAGTGCGGTTTGAAAATTAACTATCGGAGGCCTAAAAGAGTGAATTTGGCTAAAATCCTGTGATCCCAGGTATGTGCCCCGAGTCCAATTTCTGGGGCTGTTTCCAATCAACTTACCAAATTTCTGCACATTCCGACACCATCGCGACAAATGACAAAATTGCCCCTGGTGCGATTTTTCATTGTTAATTTTCTGTCCGACACTTCTTCAACCTGACATAATTAATACGGAAATTAATTATTAGGTGGCATAAACGAAGGGATTGGGCTAAAATCCCATGATCTCGGGTCTATGCCTTGAGTCCAATTTCTAGGGCCGTTTCCAATCAACCTGCCAGATTTTGGGCCATTCCGACACCGTTGCAACGAATGACGAAATTCCCCCTGGTGCGATTTTTCTCTGTTAATTTTCTGTCCAACACTTCTTCAACCTAACATAATTAATACGAAAATTAATTATTTGGAGATCTAAACGAAGGAATTTGGCTAAGATCTCGTGATCCCGGGTCTGTGCCCCGAGTCCAATTTCTCGGGCCGTTTCAAATCAACCTGCCAAATTTCGGCCCATTCTGACACAGTCGCGACAAATGATTATTAATTTTCTGTTCAACACATCTTCAGCATGACATAATTAATACGAAAATTAATTATTCGGAGGCCTAAACAAAGGAATTTGGCTAAAATCCTGTGATCCTAGGTCTTTGCCCTGAGTCCAATTTCTGGGGCCATTTCCAATCAACTTGCCAAATTTCAGCCCATTCCGACACCTTCGCGAGAAATGATAAAATTGCGCCTGGTGCGATTTGGAAATTAATTATTCGGAAGCCTAAAAGATGGAATTTGGCTAAAATTCCATAATCCTGGGTCTGTGCCTCGAGTCCAATTTCTCGGGCCGTTTCAGTCACCCCTCCAGATTTCGGCCCATTCCGACAACGTCGCAACAAAGGACGAAATTGCCCCTTGTGCGATTTTTCTTTGTTAATTTTCTGTCCAACACTTCTTCAACCTGACATAATTATTGCGAAAATTAATTATTCGGAGGCTTAAACGAAGGAATTTGGCTAGAATCCCGTGATCCCGGGTCTGTGCCCCGAGTCCAATTTCTGGCGCCATTTCCAATCAACCTGCCAAATTTTGGCCCATTCTGACACCGTCGCGACAAATGACAAAATTGCACCTGGTGCGGGTTTGCGTTGTTAATTTTCTGTCCAACACATCTTCAACCTGACATAATTAATACGGAAATTCATTATTCGGAGGCCTAAACGAAGGAATATGGCTAAAATCCCGTGATCCCGGGTCTGTGCCCCGAGTCCAATTTCTGGGGCTGTTTCCAATCAACTTACCAAATTTCTGCACATTACCACACCATCGCGACAAATGACAAAATTGCCCCTGGTGCGATTTTTCATTGTTAATTTTCTGTCCGACACTTCTTCAACCTGACATAATTAATACGGAAATTAATTATTAGGAGGCATAAACGAAAGGATTGGGCTAAAATCCCATGATCTCGGGTTTGTACCCCGAGTCCAATTTCTGGGGCCGTTTTCAATCAACCTGCCAAATTTCTGCACATTCCGACACCGTCGCGACAAATGACGAAATTACCCCTGTGCGATTTTTCTTTCTTAATTTTCTATCCGATACTTCTTCAAGCTGACATAATTAATACAAAAATTAATTATTCGGAGGCATAAACGAAGGAATATGGCTAAAATCCCGTGATCCCGGGTCTGTGTCCCGAGTCCAATTTTTGGGGCCGTTTCCAATCAACCTGCCAAATTTCTGCACATTCCGACACCGTCGCGACAAATGACGAAATTGCCCCTGGTGCTATTTTTTTTTAATTTTCTGTCTGACACTTCTTCAACCTGACATAATTAACACGGAAATTAATTATTTGGGTTAATTTTCTGTCTGACACTTCTTCAACCTGACATAATTAACACGGAAATTAATTATTCGAAGGCCTAAACGAAGGAATTTGGCTAAAATCCCGTGATCCTGGGTATGTGCCCCGAGTTCAATTTCTGGGGCCGTTTCCAATCAACCAGCCCAATTTCGGCCCATTCCGACACCGTCGTGACAAATGTTGAAATTGCCCCTGGTGCGGTTTTCCGTACGTTAAATTTCTGTCCGACACTTCTTCCAGCTGACATAATTATTGCGAAAATTAATTATTTCGAGGCCTAAACGAAGGAATTTGGCTAGAATCCCGTGATCCTGGGTCTGTGTCCCGACACCCATTTCTGGGGCCGTTTCCAATCAACCTGCCAAATTTCAGCCAATTCTGACACCGTCGTGACAAATGACAAAATTGCCCCTGGTGCGGTTTTGCGTTGTTAATTTTCTGTCCAACACATCTTCAACTTGACATAATTAATACGAAAATTAATTATTCGAAGGCCTAAACGAAGGATTTTGGCTAAAATCCCCTGATCCTGGGTATGTGCCCCGAGTCCAATTCAATTGGCCGAAATGAATTTCTAGACTCGCGGATTTATCGACATCCAGTTCGCCGGCTCCCCTGTCATTAGGTCACCAACTTCCTTGACCTTCCGGCACTGGGCAGGTGTCAGCCCCCATACATGGTCTTACGACTTTGCGGAGACCTGTGTTTTTGGAGGGGTGCCTTCGGGAACGCGGACACAGGTGGTGCATGGCTGTCGTCAGCTCGTGCCGTAAGGTGTTGGGTTAAGTCCCGCAACGAGCGGCCGTTACCAATCAACCAGCCCATTTTCGGCCCATTCCAACACCGCCGTGACAAATGATGAAATTGCTCCTGGTGCGGTTTTGTGTTATTAATTTTCTGTCCAACACTTCTTCAACCTGTCATAATTATTGTGGAAATTAATTATTCGGAGGCCTAAACAAAGGAATTTGGCTAGAATCCCGTGATCTCGGGTTTGTGCCCCGACACCAATTCCTGGGGCTGTTTCCAATCAACCTGCCAAATTTCGGCCCATTCTGACACCTCGCGACAAATGACAAAATTGCCCCTGGTGCGGTTTTGCGTTGTTAATTTTCTGTCCAACACATTTTCAGCCTGACATAATTAATACGGAAATTCATTATTCGGAGGCATAAATGAAGGAATTTGGCTAAAGTCCCGTGATCCCGGGTATGGGCCCCGGGTTCAATTTCTCGGGCCGTTTCCAATCAACCTGCAAAATTTCGGCCCATTCCGATAACGTCACACAACCGACGAAATTACCCCTGGTACGGTTTTGTGTTGTCAATTTTCAATCCAACACTTCTTCAACCTGACATAATTAATACAGAAATTAATTATTCGGAGGCCTAAACAAAAGAATTTTGAAAAATCCCGTGATCCCGGGTCTGTGCCCCGAGTCCAATTTCTGGGGCCGTTTCCAATCAACCTGCCAAATTTCGGCCCATTCCGACACCGTCGCGACAAACAACAAAGTTGCCCCTGGTGCGGTTTTGCGTTGTTAATTTTCTGTCCAACACATCTTCAACCTAACATAATTAATACGAAAATTAATTATTCGGAGGCCTAAATGATAGAATTTGGCTAAAATCCCGTAATCCCGAGTCCGTACCCCGAGTCCAATTTCTGGGGCCGTTTCCAATCAACCTGCCAAATTTCGGCCCATTCTGACACCGTAGCGACAATTGACGAAATTGCCCCTGGTGTGGTTTTTCTTTGTTAATTTTCTTTCCAACACTTCTTCAACTTAACATAATTAATACGGAAATTAATTATTTCGAGGCCTATACGAAGGAATTTGGCTGAAATCCTGTGATCCCGGATCTGTACCTCGAGTCCAATTTCTGGGGCTGTTTCCAATCAACCAACCAAATTTCGGCCCATTCCGACACCGTAGCGACAATTGACGAAATTGCCCCTGCTGCGGTTTTGCGTTGTTAATTTTCTATCCAACACATCTTCAACCTGACATATTTAATACGAAAATTAATTATTCGGGCATAAACGAAGCAATTTGGTTAAAATCCCGTGAACCCGGGTATGGGCCTCGGGTTCAATTTCTCGGGCTGTTTCCAATCAACTTGCAAAATTTCGGGCCATTCCGACACAGTCACGACAACTGACAAAATTACCCCTGGTACGATTTTGTGTTGTCAATTTTCAATCCAACACTTCTTTAACCTGATATAATTAACACAGAAATTAATTATTTGGAGGCCTAAACGAAAGAATTTTGTTAAAATCCTGTGATCTCGCGTCTATGCCCCGAGTCTAATTTCTGGGGCCGTTTCCAATCAACCTGCCAAATTTCGGCCCATTCCGACACCGTCGCGACAAATGACAAAATTGTCCCCGGTGCGGTTTTACGTTTTTAATTTTCTTTCCAACACATCTTCAACCTAACATAATTAATACGAAAATTAATTATTTGGAGGCCTAAATGAAGGGATTTGGCTAAAATCCCGTAACCCCGAGTCCATGTCTCGAGTCCAATTTCTGGGGCCGGTTCCAGTCAACCTGTCAAATTTCGGCCCATTCCGACACCGTCGCGACAAATGACAAAATTGCCCCTGGTGCAGTTTGGAAATTAATCATTCGGAGGCCTAAATGTGGAAATTTGGCTGAAATCCCGTGACCCCGGGTCTGTGCCCTGAGTCCAATATCTCGGGCCGTCTCCAATCACCCGGCCAAATTTCGGCCCATTCAGACACCGTTGCGACAAACGACGAAATTGCCCCTGGTGCGGATTTTCTTTGTTAATTTTTTGTCCAACACTTCTTCAACCTGACATAATTAATACGGAAATTAATTAATCGGAGGCGTAAACGAAGGAATTTAGCTAAAATCCCATGATCTCGGGTCTGTGCCCCGAGTCCAATTTCTGGGGCCGTTTCCAATCAACCTGCCAAATTTCGGCCCATTCCGACACTGTCGCGACCAATGACAAAATTGCCCCTTGTGCGGTTTTGCGTTGTTAATTTTCTGTCAAACACATCTTCAACCTGACATAATTAATACAAAAATTAATTCTTCGGAGGCCTAAACGAAGTAATTTGGCTAAAATCCCGTGATCCCAAGTCTGTGCCCCGAGTCCAATTTCTCGGGCCGTTCCAATCACCTTGCCAAGTTTCGACCCATTCCGACGCCGTCGCGACAAATGACGAAATTGCCCCTGGGGCGATTTTTCTTTGTTAAATTTCTATCCAACACTTCTTCAACCTGACATAATTAATGCGGAAATTAATTAATCGGAGGCCTAAACGAAGGAATTTTGCTAAAATCCCGTGATCTGAGGTCTGTGCCCCGAGTCCAATTTCTAGGGCCGTTTCCAATCAACCTGTCAAATTTTGGCCCACTCCGACACTGTCGCGACCAATGACAAAATTACCCCTGGTGCGGTTTTACGTTGTTAATTTTCTGTCCAACACATCTTCAACCTGACATAATTAATATGAAAATTAATTATTTGGAGGCCTAAACGAAGGAATTTGGGTAAAATCCAGTGATCCCGGGTTTGTACCTCGAGTCCAATTTCTGGGGCCATTTCCAATGAATCTGCCAAATTTCGGCTCATTCTGACACCATCGCGACAAATGACGAAATTTTCCCTCGTGCGATTTTTTTTTGTTAATTTTCTGTCCAACAATTCTTCATCCTAACATAATTAATACGAAAATTAATTATTTAGAGGCCTAAACGAAGGAATTTGACCAAGATCCCGTGATCCCGGGTCTGTGCCCCGATTCCAATTTCTCGGGCCATTTCCAATCAACCTGCCAAATTTTGGCCCATTCCGAGACTGTAGCGACAAATGACGAAATTGCCCCTAGTACGGTTTTTCTTTGTTAATTTTCTTTCCAACACTTCTTCAACCTGACATAATTAATATGGAAATTAATTATTCGGATGCCTACACGAAGGAATTTGGCTAAAATCCTGTGATCCTGGATCTGTACCTCGAGTCCAATTTCTGGAGCCGTTTCCAATCAACCTGCCAAATTTCGGCTCATTCCGACACCGTCATGACAAATGACAAAATTGCCCCTGGTGCAATTTTGCGTTGTTAATTTTTTGTCCAACACATCTTCAGCCTAACATATTTAATACGAAAATTAATTATTCGAGGGCCTAAATGAAGGAATTTGGCAAAAATCCCGTGATCCCGGGTATGGGCCTCGGGTTCAATTTCTCGAGCCTTTTCCAATCAACCCGCCAAATTTTGGCCCATTTCAACACCGTCACGACAAATGATGAAATTTTCCCTGGTGCGGTTTTGTGTTCTAAATTTTCTGTCCAACACTTCTTCAACCTGACATAATTAATACAGAAATTAATTATTCAGAGGCCTAAAAGAAAGAATTTTGCTAAAATCCCGTGATCCAGGGTCTGTACTCGGAGTCCAATTTCTGGGGCCATTTCCAATCAACCTGCCAAATTCGACCCATTCCGACACCATCGCAACAAATGACAAAATTGCCCCTGGTGCGGTTTTGCGTTGTTAATTTTCTGTCCAACGCATCTTCAACCTAACATAATTAATACGAAAATTAATTATTCGGAGGCCTAAACGATGGAATTTAGCTAAAATCCTGTAATCTCGGGTCCATGCCCCGACTCCAATTTCTGGGGCGTTTCCAATCTACCTTCCAAATTTTGGCCCATTCCGACACCGTCAAGACCAATGACAAAATTGCACCTAGTGCAGCTTGGAAATTAATTATTCGAAGGCCCCCAACGTGGGAATTTGGCTAAAATCCCGTGATCCCGGGTCTATGCCTCAAGTCCAATTTCTCGGGCCGTTTCCAATCACGCGGCCAAATTTCAGCCCATTCCGACACCGTCGCGACAAATGACGAAATTGCCCTTGGTGCGGTTTTTCTTTGTTAATTTTATGTCCAACACCTCTTCAACCTGACATAATTAATACGAAAATTAATTAATCGGAGGCCTAAACGAAGGAATTTAACTAAAATCTCGTGATCTCGGGTCTATTCCCAGAGTCCAATTTCTGGGGCCGTTTCCAATCAACCTGCCAAATTTCGGCCCATTCCGACACTGTCGCAACCAATGACAAAATTGCCCATGCTGCGGTTTTGCTTTGTTAATTTTTTGTCAAACACATCTTCAACCTAACATAATTAATACGAAAATTAATTATTCGGAGGCCTAAACAAGGTAATTTGGCTAAAATCCCGTGATCTCGGGTCTTTGCCCCGAGTCCAATTTCTCGGGTTGTTTCCAATCACCCTGCCAAATTTCGGCCCATTCCGACACCGTTGCAACAAATGACGAAATTGCCCCTGGGGCGATTTTTCTTTGTTAATTTTCTGTCCAACACTTCTTCAACTTGACATAATTAATAGGGAAATTAATTATTCAGAGGCCTAAACGAATGAATTTAGCTAAAATCCTGTGATCCCGTGTCTGTGCCCTAAGTCCAATTTCTGGGGCCGTTTCCAATCAACCTGCCAAATTTCAGTCCATTCCGATATTGTCGCGACCAATGACAAAATTGCCCCTGGTGCGATTTTTCTTTGTTAATTATCCGTCCAACATTTCTTCAGCCTAACATAATTAATACGAAAATTAATTATTCGGAGACCTAAATGAAAGAATTTGGGTGAAATCCCGTGATCCCGGATCTGTGCCCCGAGTCAAATTTCTCAGGCCATTTCCAATCAACCTGCCAAATTTCGGCCCATTTTGACACCGTAGCGATAAATGACGAAATTGCCCCTGGTGCGGTTTTTCTTTGTTAATTTTCTTTCTAACACTTCTTCAACCTGACATAATTGATACGGGAATTAATTATTCGGAGGCCTACACGAAGGAATTTGGCTAAAATCCTGAGATCCCGAATGTGTACACCGAGTCCAATTTCTAGGGCCGTTTTCAATCAACTTGCCAAATTTCGGCCCATTCTGACACCGTCGCGACAAATGACAAAATTGCCCCTGGTGCGGTTTGGAAATTAGCTATTTGGAGGCCTAAACGAGGAAATTTGGCTAAAATCCTGTGATCCCTAGTCTGTGCCCCGAGTCCAATTTCTAGGGCCGTTTCCAATCAACTTGCGAAATTTTGGCCCATTCCGACTCCGTCGCAACAAATGACGAAATATCCCCTAGTGAGGTTTTTCTACATTAATTTTTTGTTCACCGCTTCTTCAGCCTAACATAATTAATACGGAAATTAATTATTTGGAGGCCTAAATGAAGGAATTTAACTAAAATCCCGTGATCTCGGGTCTATGCCCCAAGTCCAATTTCTGGGGCCGTTTTCAATCAACCTGCCAAATTTTGGCCCATTCCGACACCATCGCGATAAATGACAAAATTGCCCCTGGTACAGTTTTGCGTTGTTAATTTTCTGTCCAACACATCTTCAATCTGATATAATTAATATGAAAATTAATTATTCGGAGGCCTAAACATAGGAATTTGGTTAAAATCCCGTGATCCAGGGTTTGTGCACCGACTCAAATTCCTCGGGCCGTTTCCAACCAATCGGCCAAATTTCGGCCCATTCTGACACCTTCGCGACAAATGACGAAATTGCCCCTGGTGCGATTTGCGTTGTTAATTTTCTGTCCAACACTTCTTCAACATGACATAATTAATACGAAAATTAATTATTCAGAGGCCTAAACGAAGGAATTTGACTAAAATACCGTGATCCCAGGACTATGCCCTGTGTCCAATTTTTGGAGCCGTTTCCAATCAACCTGCCAAATTTCGGACCATTCCGACACCGTCGCGACAAATGACGAAATTGCCCCTGGTGCGGTTTTGCGTTGTTAATATTCTGTCCAACAAATCTTCAGCCCGACGTAATTAATACGGAAATTAATTATTCGGAGGCCTAAATGAAAGAATTTGGCTAAAATCCCATGATCACGGGGCTGTGCCCCGACACAAATTTCTGGGGCTGTTTCCAATCAACCTGCCAAATTTCAGCCCATTCTGACACCATCACGACAAATGACAAACTTGCCCCTGGTGCGGTTTTGCGTTGTTAATTTTCTCCCCAACACATCTTCAGCCTGACATAATTACTACGAAAATTCATTATTTCGAGGCCTAAACGAAAGAATTTGGCTAAAATCCCGTGATCACGGGTCTGTGCTCGGAGTCCAATTTCTGGGGCCGTTCAAATAAACCTGCCAAATTTCTGCACATTCCGACACCGTCACGATAAACGACGAAATTGTCCCTGGTGCGGTTTTTCTTTGTTAATTTTCTATCCAACACTTCTTCAACCTGACATGATTAATACGGAAATTAATTATTCGGAGGCCGAAACGAAGGAATTAGGCTAAAATCCCGTGATCCCATGTATGTGCCTCGTGTCCAATTTCTGGGGCCGTTTCCAATCAACCTGCCAAATTTCGGCCCATTCCGACACCGTCGCGACAAATGACGAAATTACTCTTTGTGCGGTTTTGCGTTGTTAATTTTCTGTCGAACACTTCTTCAACCTGACATAATTAATACAAAAATTAATTATTCGGAGGCGTAAACGAAGGAAATTGGCTAAAATCCCGTGATCCCAGATCTATGCCTTGACACCAATTTCTGGGGCCGTTTCCAATCAACCTGCCAAATTTCGGCCCATTCTGACAATGTCGCAAGAAATGACAAAATTGCCCCTGACGCAGTTTTGCGTTGTTAATTTTCTGTCCAACACATCTTCAGCCTGAAATAATTAATGCGAGAATTCATTATTCGGAGGCCTAAACGAAGGAATTTGGCTAAAATCCCGTGATCTCGGGTCAGTGCCTTGACACCAATTTCTGGGGCCATTTCCAATAACCTTCCAAATTTCGGTGCATTCCGACACTGTCGTGACAAATGACAAAATTGCCCTAGGTGCGGTTTGGAAATTAGCTATTCGGAGGCCTAAACGAGGGAATTTGTCTAAAATCCTGTGATCCCTGGTCTGTGCCTCGAGTCCAATTTCGTGGGCCGTTTTCAATCAACTTGCAAAATTTCGGCCCATTTCGACTCCGTCGCAACAAATGACGAAATATCCCCTAGTGAGGTTTATCTACGTTAATTTTCTATCCAACGCTTCTTCAACCTAACATAATTAATACGGAAATTAATTATTCGGAGGCCTAAACGAAGGAATTTAACTAAAATCCCATGATCTCGGGTCTATGCCCCAAGTCCAATTTCTGGGGCCGTTTTCAATCAACCTGCCAAATTTAGGCCCATTCCGACACCATCGCGATAAATGACAAAATTGCCCCTGGTGCAGTTTTGCGTTGTTAATTTTCTGTCCAAAACATCTTAAATCTGACATAATTAATACGAAAATTAATTATTCGGAGGCCTAAACATAGGAATTTGGCTAAAATCCCGTGATCTCGGGTCTATGCCCGAGTCCAATTTCTGGGGCCGTTTCCAATCCACC
Source organism: Olea europaea var. sylvestris (assembly GCF_002742605.1). Taxonomy (NCBI): domain Eukaryota; kingdom Viridiplantae; phylum Streptophyta; class Magnoliopsida; order Lamiales; family Oleaceae; genus Olea; species Olea europaea. The sequence goes on from NW_019228691.1 coordinate 228,337, forward strand.
TGCCAAATTTCTGCACATTCCAACACCGTCGCGACAAATGACAAAATTGCCCCTTGTGCGGTTTTTCTTTGTTAATTTTCTGTCTGACACTTCTTCAACCTGACACAATTAATACATAAATTAATTATTCGGAGGCATAAAAGAAGGAATTTGGCTAAAATCCCGTGATCCCGAGTATGTGCACCGACTCCAATTTCTTGGCCCATTTCCAATCAACCTCCCATATTCGGCGCATTCCGACACCGTCGCGACAAATGAGAAAATTACCCTTGGTGCGGTTTTGTGTCGTCAATTTTCTGTCCAACCCTTCTTCAACCTGACATAATTAATACAAAAATTAATTATCCGGAAGACTAAACAAAGGAATTTGGCTAAAATCCCGTGATCCCGGGTATGTGCCTCGAATCCAATTTCAGGGGCCGTTTTCGATCAACCTGCCAAATTTTCGTCCATTCCGACACCGTCGCGACAAATTACGAAAATTTCCCTTGTACGATTTTGCGTTGCTAATTTTCTGTCGAACACTTCTTCAATCTGACATAATTAATACAGAAATTAATTATTCGGAGGCCTAAATGAAGGAATTTGGCTAGAATCCTGTGATCCCGTGTCTTTGCCCCGACACCAATTTCTGGGGCCGTTTCCAATCAACCTACCAAATTTCGTCCCATTCTGACACCGTCGTGACAAATGACAAAATTGCCCCTGGTGCGGTTTTGCGTTGTTAATTTTCTGTCCAACAAATCTTTAGCCTGACATAATTAACACGGAAATTCATTATTCGACGGCCTAAACGAAGGAATTTGGCTAAAATCCCGTGATCCCGGGTCTGTGCCCCAAGTCCAATTTCTGGGGCCGTTTTCGATCAACTTGCCAAATTTCTGCACATTCCGACACCGTCGCGACAAATGATGAAATTGCCCCTAGTTCGATTTTTCGTTGTTATTTTTCTGTCCGACACTTCTTCAACCTGACATAATTAATACGAAAATTAATTATTTGGAAGCATAAACGAAGGAATTTGGCTAAAATCTCGTGATCTCGGGTCGATGCCCGAGTCCAATTTCTGGGGCCGTTTCCAATCAACCTGTCGAATTTTGGCCCATTCCGACATCGTCGCGACAAATGACAAAATTGCCCCTGGTGCAGTTTTGAGTTGTTAATTTTCTGTCCAACACATCGTCAACGTAACATAATTAATACGAAAATTAATTATTCAGAGGCCTAAATGAAGGAATTTGGCTAGAATCCCATGATCCCGGGTATGAGCACCGACTCCAATTTCTCGGGCCGTTTCCAATCAACCTTCCAAATTTCGGCCCATTCTGACACCGTCGCGACAAATGACGAAATTACCCCTGGTGCGATTTTTCTTTGTTAATTTTCTGTCCAACACTCCTTCAACCTGACATAATTAATACAAAAATTAATTATTCGGAGGCCTAAACGAAGGAATTTGGCTAAAATCCCATGATCCTGAGTATGTATACCGACTCCAATTTCACGGGCCATTTCCAGTCAACCTGCCAAATTTCGGTCCATTCCGATACCATCATGGCAAATGATGAAATTGCCCCTGGTGCGATTTTTTTTTTGTTAATTTTCTGTCCGACACTTCTTCAACCTGACATAATTAATACGAAAATTAATTATTCGAAGGCATAAACGAAGGAATTTGGCTAAAATCCCGTGATCTCAAGACTGTACCCCGAGTCCAATTTCTGAGGCCGTTTCCAATCAACCTGCCAAATTTCGGCTTATTCCGACACCATCGCGACAAATGACAAAATTGCCCCTGGTGTAGTTTTACGTTGTTAATTATCTGTCCAACACATCTTCAACCTAACATAATTGATACGAAAATTAATTATTCGGAGGCCTAAACGAAGGAATTTGGCCAAAATCCCGTGATCCCGGGTATGTGCACCGACCCCAATTTCTCTGGCCGTTTCCAATCAACCTGCCAAATTTCGGCCCATTCCGACACCGTCGCGACAAATGATGAAATTGCCCCTGGTTCGATTTTGTGTCGTTTATGTTCAACATTTCTTCAACCTGACATAATTAATGCGGAAATTAATTATTCGGAGGCCTAAACGAAGGAATTCGGCTAAAATCCCGTGATCCCGTGTATGTGCCTCGTGTCCAATTTCTGGGGCCGTTTCCAATCAACCTGCCAAATTTCGGCCCATTCCGACACCGTCGCGACAAGTGACGAAATTCCTCCTTGTGCGATTTTGCGTTGTTAATTTTCTGTCGAACACTTCTTCAACCTGACATAATTAATACGAAAATTAATTATTCGGAGGCCTAAACGAAGGAATTTGGCTAAAATCCCGTGATCCCAGGTCTGTGCCTTGACACCAATTTCTGGGGCCGTTTCCAATCAACCTGTCAAATTTCGGCCCATTCTGACAACGCCGCAAGAAATGACAAAATTTCCCCTGACGCAGTTTTGCATTGTTAATTTTCTGTCCAACACATCTTCAGCCTGACAAAATTAATGCGAAAATTCATTATTCGGAGGCCTAAACGAAGGAATTTGGCTAAAATCCCGTGATCTCTGGTCAGTGCCCTGACACCAATTTCTGGGGCCATTTCCAATAACCTTCCAAATTTCGGCCCATTCCGACACCATCGCGACAAATGACAAAATTGCCCCTGGTGCGGTTTGGAAATTAGCTATTCGGAGGCCTAAACGAGAGAATTTGACTAAAATCCTGTGATCCTTGGTCTGTGCCCCGAGTCCAATTTCTAGGGCCGTTTCCAATCAACTTGCGAAATTTCGGCCCATTCCGACTCCGTCGCAACAAATGACGAAATATCCCCTAGGGAGGTTTTTCTACGTTAATTTTCTGTCCAAAGCTTCTTCAACCTAACATAATTAATACGGAAATTAATTATTCGGAGGCCTAAACAAAGGAATTTAACTAAAATCCCGTGATCTCGGGTCTATGCCCCAAGTCCAATTTCTGGGGCCGTTTTCAATCAACCTGCCAAATTTAGGCCCATTCCGACACCATCGCGAAAAATGACAAAATTGCCCCTGGTGCAGTTTTGCGTTGTTAATTTTCTGTCCAGCACATCTTCAATCTGACATAATTAATACGAAAATTAATTATTCGGAGGCCTAATCATAGGAATTTGGCTAAAATTTCGTGATCTCGGGTCTGTGCCTCGAGTCCAATTTCTGGGGCCGTTTCCAATCCACCTGCCAAATTTCTGCACATTCCAACACCGTTGCGACAAATGACGAAATTGCCCCTTGTGCGGTTTTTCTTTGTTAATTTTCTGTCTGGCACTTCTTCAACCTGACACAATTAATATGGAAATTAATTATTCGGAGGCATAAAAGAAGGAATTTGGCTAAAATCCCGTGATCCCGAGTATGTGCACCGACTCCAAATTCTCGGGCCGTTTCCAATGAACCTCCCAAATTCGGTGCATTCCGACACCGTCGCGACAAATGAGGAAATTACCCCTGGTGTGATTTTGTGACATTAATTTTCTGTCCAACCATTCTTCAACCTGACATAATTAATACAAAAATTAATTATCTGGAGGACTAAACAAAGGAATTTGGCTAAAATCCCGTGATCTTGGGTATGTGCCTCGACTCCAATTTCGGGGGTCGTTTTCGATCAACCTGTCAAATTTTCGTCCATTCCGACGCCGTCGCGACAAATTACGAAATTTTCCCTTGTGCGATTTTGCGTTGCTAATTTTCTGTCGAACACTTCTTCAATCTGACATAATTAATACAGAAATTAATTATTCAGAGGCCTAAATGAAGGAATTTGGCTAGAATCCCGTGATCCCGGGTCTGTGCCCCGACACCAATTTCTGGGGCCGTTTCCAATCAACCTACCAAATTTCGGCCCATTCTGACACCGTCGTGAAAAATGACAAAATTGCCCCTGGTGTGGTTTTGCGTTGTTAATTTTCTGTCCAACACATCTTTAGCCTGACATAATTAATACGGAAATTCATTATTCGACGGCCTAAACGAAGGAATTTGGCTAAAATCCCGTGATCCTGGGTCTGTGCCCCGAGTCCAATTTCTGGGGCCGTTTTCAATTAACTTGCCAAATTTCTACACATTCCGACACCGTCGCGACAAATGACGAAATTGCCCCTAGTTCGATTTTTCGTTGCTAATTTTCTGTCCGACACTTCTTCAACCTGACATAATTAATATGAAAATTAATTATTCGGAGGTATAAACGAAGGAACTTAGCTAAAATCCCGTGATCTCGGGTCTGTGCCCCGAGTCCAATTTCTGGGGGCGTTTCAAATCAACCTGCCGAATTTCGGCCCATTTCGACACCGTCGCGACAAATGTCAAAATTGCCCCTGGTGCAGTTTTGAGTTGTTAATTTTCTGTCCAACACATCGTCAACGTAACATAATTAATACGAAAATTAATTATTCAGAGGCCTAAAAGAAGGAATTTGGCTAGAATCCCGTGATCCCTGGCTTGTGCCCCGAGTCCAATTTCTCGAGCCGTTTCCAATCAACCTTCCAAATTTCGGCCCATTCCGACACCGTCGTGACAAATGATGAAATTGCCCCTGGAGCGGTTTTGTGTTGTTAATTTTCTGTCCAACACTTCTTCAACCTATCATATTTATTGCGAAAATTAATTATTCGAAGGCCTAAACGAAGGAATTTGGCTAGAATCCCGTGATCCCGGGTGTGTGCCCCGACACCAATTCCTGGGGCCGTTTCCAATCAACCTGCCAAATTTTGGCCCATTCTGACACCGTCGTGACAAATGACAAAATTGCCCCTGGTGCAGTTTTGCGTTGTTAATTTTCTGTCCAACACATCTTCAGCCTGACAAAATTAATACGAAAATTCATTATTTGGAGGCATAAACGAAGGAATTTGGCTAAAATCCCATGATCCCGGGTCTGTGCCCCGAGTCGAATTTCTGGGGCCGTTTCCAGTCAACCTGCCAAATTTCTGCACATTTCGACACCGTCTTTACAAATGATGAAATTGCCCTTGGTCCGGTTTTTCTTTGTTAATTTTCTGTCCGACACTTCTTCAACCTGACATAATTAATACGAAAATTCATTATTCGGAGGCCTAAACGAAGGAATTTGGCTAAAATCCTGTGATCCCGGGTCTGTGCCCCGAGTCCAATTTCTGGGGCCGTTTCCAATCAACCTGCCAAATTTCTGCACATTTCGACACCGTCGCTACAAATGACGAAATTGTCCCTGGTGCGGTTTTGCATTGTTAATTTCAGTCCAACACATCTTCAGCCTGACATAATTAATACGAAAATTAATTATTCGGAGCCCTAAACGAAGGAATTTAGCAAAAATCCCGTGATCCAAGGTCTGTGCCTCGAGTCCAATTTCTGGGGCCGTTTCCAATCAACCTGCCAAATTTCAACTCATTTCGGCATCTTCGTGACAAATGACAAAATTGCCTCTGGTGTGGTTTGGAAATTAACTATTCGGAGGCCTAAACGAATGAATTTGGCTAAAATCCGATGATCCCAGGTTTGGGCCCCGAGTTCAATTTTTGCGATCGTTTCCAATGAAATTGACGAATTTCGGCCCATTCCGATACCGTCTTGACAAATGACGAAATTGCCCCTGGTGCAGTTTTACTTTGTTAATTTTCTATCCAACACTTCTTCAACCTGACATAATTAATACGGAAATTAATTATTCGGAGGCCTAAAGGAAGGAATTTGGGTAAAATCCCGTGACCTCGGGCCTATGCCCTGAGTCCAATTTCTGAGGCCGTTTCCAATCAACCTGCCAAATTTCGGCCCATTCCGATACCGTCGTGACAAATGACAAAATTGACCCTGGTGCGATTTTGCGTTGTTAATTTTCTGTCCTACACATCTTCAACCTGACATAATTAATACGGAAATTAATTATTCGGAGGCCTAAACGAAGGAATTTTGCTAAAATCCCGTGATCCCGAGTCTGTGCCCCAAGTCCAATTTCTGAGGCCGTTTCCAATCAACCTGCCAAATTTCGGCCCATTCCGACATCTTCGCGACAAATGACGAAATTTCCCTTGGTGCAGTTTGTCTTTGTTAATTTTCTGTCCAACACTTCTTCAACCTGTCATAATTATTACGAAAATTAATTATTTAGAGGACTTAACGAAGGAATTTGGCTAAAATCTCGTAATCCCGGGTCTGTGCCCCAAGTCCAATTTCTGGGGCCGTTTCCAATCAAATCTGTGAAATTTTGGCCCATTCTGAAAACGTCGCGACAAATGACAAAATTGCCCTTGGTGCGGTTTTGTGATGTCAATTTTTTGTCCAGCACATCTTCAACTTGACATAATTAATACGGAAATTAATTATTCGGGGGCCTAAACGTAGGAATTTGGCTAAAATCCCGTGACCCCGGGTCTTTGCCCAGAGTCCAATTTCTCGGGCCGTTTCCAATCAACCTGCCAAATTTTGGCCCATTCCGACACCGTCGCGACAAATGACGAAATTTTCCCTGGTGCGGTTTGTCTTTTTGAATTTTCTATCCAACACCTCTTCAACCTGACATAATTAATACGGATATTCATGATTCGAAGGCCTAAACGATGGAATTTGGCTAAAATCCTGTGATCCCGGGTCTATTGCCCGGGTCCAATTTCTGGGGCCATTTCCAATCAACCTGCTAAATTTTGGCCCATTCCGACACCATCGCGACAAATAACGAAATTGCCCCTGGTGCGGTTTTGCGTTGTTAATTTTCTGTCCAAACATCTTCAACCTGACATAATAATGCGGAAATTAATTATTCGGAGGCCTTAACGAAGGAATCTGGCAAAAATCCCGTGATCAGGGATCTGTGCCCCGAGTCCAATTTCTGGGGCCGTTTCCAATCAACCTGCTAAATTTCGGCCCATTCCGACACCGTCGCGACAAATGACAAAATATCCTTTGGTACAGTTTTGCGTTATTAATTTTCTATCCATCACATCTTCACCCTAACATAATAATGCGGAAATTAATTATTCGGAGGCCTAAACGAAGGAATTTGGCAAAAATCCAGTGATTAGGGGTCTGTGCCCCGAGTCCAATTTCTGGGGCCGTTTCCAATCAGCCTGCCAAATTTCGGCCCATTCCGTCACCATCGCGACAAATGACGAAATTTCCCCTTGGGCGGTTTTTCTTTGTTAATTTTATGTCCAACACTTCTTTAGTCGGACATAATTAATACGAAAATTAATTATTCGGAGTCCTAAATGACGAAATTTGGCTAAGATCCCGTGGTCCCGGGTCTGTGCCCCGAGTCCAATTTCTCGGGCCGTTTAAAATTAACCTGCCAAATTTCAGCCCATTCCGTCGCGACAAATGACTAAATTGCCCGTGGTGCAATTTTTCTTTGTTAATTTTCTGTCCAACACTTCTTCAACTGGACATAATTAATACGAAAATTAATTATACCGAGGCCTAAACGAAGAAAATAGGCTAAAATCCCGTGGCCTTGGGTTTGTACCCTGAGTACAATTTCTGGGGCCGTTTCCAATCAACCTGCCAAATTTCGGCCAGTTTCGACACCGTCGCGACAAATGACAAAATTGCCCCTGGTGCGGTTTTGCGTTTTTAATTTTCTGTCCAACACATCTTCAACCTGACATAATTAATACGGAAATTAATTATTCGGAGGCCTAAACGAAGGAATTTGGTTAAAATCCCGTGATCCCGGGCATGTGCCCCGAGTCCAATTTATCGGGCCGTTTCCAATCAACTTGCCAAATTTCGTCCCATTCCGACACCGTCGCGACAAATAACGAAATTGCCACTGGTGCGATTTTGCATTGTTAATTTTCTGTCCAACACTTCTTCAACCTGACATAATTAAAACAGAAATTAATTAGTCGGAGGCCTAAACGAAGGAATTTGGCTAAAATCCCATGATCCTAGGTTTGTGCCCAAAGTCCAAATTCTGGGCCGTTTCCAATCAACCTACGAAATTTCGGCCCATTCCGACACCATAACGACAAATTATGAAATTGCCCCTGGTGCGGTTTTGCGTTGTTATTTTTTTGTCCAACACATCTTCAACCTGACATAATTAATGCGAAAATTAATTATTCGGAGGCCTAAACGTAGGAATTTGGCTAAAATCCCGTGATCCCAGGTCTTTGCCCAGAGTCCAATTTCTCGGGCCGTTTCCAATCAACCTGCCAAATTTTGGCCCATTCCGACATCGTCGTGACAAATAACGAAATTTCCCCTGGTGCGGTTTGACTTTGTTAATTTTCTGTCCAACACCTCTTCAACCTGACATAATTAATATGGAAATTCATGATTCGGAGTCCTAAATGAAGGAATTAAGCTAAAATCCCGTGATCTCGGGTCAATGCCCCGAGTCCAATTTCTGGGGCCGTTTCCAATCAACCTGCCAAATTTCGACCCATTCCGATACCGTCGCAACAAATGATGAAATTTCCCCTGGTGCGGTTTTGCATTGTTAATTTTATGTCCAACAAATCTTCAACCTGACATAATAACGCGAAATTAATTATTCGGAGGCCTAAACGAAGGAATTTAACAAAAATCCCGTGATCAGGGGTCTGTGCCCCAAGTCATCAACCTGCCAAATTTCGGCCCATTCCGACACCGTCGCGACAAATGACGAAATTTCACCTTGGGCGGTTTTTCTTTGTTTATTTTCTTTCCAACACTTCTTCAGCCAGACATAATTAATACAAAAATTAATTATTTGGAGTCCTAAATGACGGAATTTGGCTAAGATACTGTGATCTCGGGTCTGTGCCCCGAGTCCAATTTCTCGGGCCGTTTCAAATTAACCTGCCAAATTTCGGCCCGTTCCGTCGGGACAAATGACTAAATTGCCCATGGTGCGATTTTTCATTGTTAATTTTCAGTCCAACACTTCTTCAACCGGACATAATTAATGCGAAAATTAATTATTCCGAGGCCTAAATGAAGAAAATTGACTAAAATCCCGTGATCTTGGGTCTGTACCCTGAGTCCAATTTCTGGGGCCGTTTCCAATTAACCTGCCAAATTTCCGCCCATTTCGACACCGTCGCGACAAATGACGAAATTGCCCCGGGAGCAGTTTTGCGTTGTTAATTTTCTGTCCTACACATCTTCAACTAACATAATAATACAGAAATTAATTATTCGGAGGCCTAAACGAAGGAATTTGGTGGAAATCCCGTGATCCCGGGCATGTGCCCCGAGTACAATTTCTCGGGCCGTTTCCAATCAACCTGTCGAATTTCGGCCAATTCCGACATCGTCGTGACAAATGACGAAATTACCCCTGGTGCGGTTTTGCATTGTTAATTTTCTGTCCAACACTTCTTCAACCTGACATAATTAATACCGAAATTAATTATTCGGAGGCCTAAATGGAGGAATTTTACCAAAATCCCGTGATCCTGGGTCTGTACCCCGACTCCAATTCTTTAAGCCGTTTCGAATCAACCTGCCAAATTTCGGCCCATTCTGACACAGTCGCGACAAATGACAAAATAGCCCTTGTTGCAGTTTTGCATTGTTAATTTTCTATCCAACACATCTTCAGCCTGATATAATTAATACGGAAATTAATTATTCGGAGGCCTAAACGAAGGAATTTGGCTAAAATCCCGTGATCCCGGGTTTGTACCCCGAGTCCAATTTCTGGGGTCGTTTCCAATCAGCCTGCCAAATTTCGACCCATTTCGACACCATAACGACAAATTACGAAATTGCCCCTGGTGCAGTTTTGCGTTGTTATTTTTCTGTCCAACACATCTTCAACCTGACATAATTAATAAGGAAATTAATTATTCGGAGGCCTAAAGGTAGGAATTTTGCTAAAATCCCATGATCCCAGGTCTTTGCCCAGAGTCCAATTTCTCGAGCCGTTTCCAATTAACCTGCCAAATTTCGGCCCATTCTGACACCGTCGCGACAAATGACGAAATTTTCCCTGTACGGTTTATCTTTGTTAATTTTCTGTCCAACACCTCTTCAACCTGACATAATTAATACGAAAATTTATAATTTGGAGGCTTAAAAGAAGGAATTTGGTTAAAATCTCGTGATCCTGGGTCTGCACCCCGAGTCCAATTTCGGGGCCGTTTCCAATTAACCTGCAAAATTTCGGCCCATTCCGACACCGTCGTGACAAATGACGAAATTTCCCCTGGTGCGGTTTGTCTTTGTTAATTTTCTATCCAACACCTCTTCAACCTGACATAATTAATGCGAAAATTAATTATTCGGAGGCCTAAATGAAAGAATTTGGCAAAAATCCCGTCATCAAGGGTCTGTGCCCCAAGTCCAATTTCTGGGGCCGTTTCCAATCAACCCGCCAATTTTCGGCCCATTCCGACACCGTCGCGACAAATGACGAAATTTCCCCTGGTGGTGTTTTGCATTGTTAATTTTCTGTCCAGCACATCTTCAACTTGACATAATAATGTGAAAATTAATTATTCGAAAGTCTAAACGAAGGAATTTGGCAAAAATCCAGTGATCAGGGGTCTGTGCCCCGAGTCCAATTTTTGGGGCCGTTTCCAATCAACCTGCCAAATTTCAACCCATTCCGACACCGTCGTGACAAATGACGAAATTTCCCCTCGGGCGGTTTTTCTTTGTTAATTTTCCGTCCAACACTTCTTCAGCCAGACATAATTAATACGAAAATTAATTATTCGGAGTCCTAAATGACGAAATTTGGCTAAGATCCCGTGATCCCGGGTCTGTGCCCCAAGTCCAATTTCTCGGGCCGTTTCAAATCAACCTACCAAATTTCGGCCTATTCCATCGCGACAAATGACTGAATTGCCCATGGTGCAATTTTTCTTTTTTAATTTTCTATCCAACACTTCTTCAACCGGACATAATTAATATGAAAATTAATTATTCCAAGGCCGAAACGAAGAAAATTGGCTAAAATCCCGTGATCTTGGGTCTGTACCCTAAGTCCAATTTCTGGGGCCGTTTCCAATCAACCTGCCAAATTTCGGCCCATTCCGACATCATCGCGACAAATGACAAAATTGCCCATGGTGCGGTTTTGCGTTGTTAATTTTCTGTCCAACACATCTTCAACCTGACATAATTAATACAGAAATTTATTATTTGGAGGCCTAAATGAAGGAATTTGGATAAAATCCTGTGATCCAGGGCTTGTGCCCCGAGTCCAATTTCTCGGACCGTTTCCAATCAACCTGCCAAATTTCGGTCCATTTCGACACCGTCGCGACAAATGACGAAATTGTCCCTGGTGCGGTTTTGCGTTGTTAATTTTCTGTCCAACACTTCTTCAACCTGACATAATTAATACAGATATTAATTATTCCGCGGCCTAAATGAAGGAATTTTGCTAAAATCCCGTGATCCCTGGTCTGTGCCCTGACTCCAATTTTTTGGGCCGTTTCCAATCAACCTGCCAAATTTCGACCTATTCTGACACAGTGACAACAAATGATAAAATTGTCCTTGGTGCGGTTTTGCATTGTTAATTTTCTGTCCAACACATCTTCAGCCTAACATAATTAATACGGAAATTAAATATTCGGAGGCCTAAACAAAGGAATTTGGATAGAATCCCCTGATCCCGGGTCTGTGCCCTGAGTCCAATTTCTGGGGCTGTTTCCAATCAACTTGCGAAATTTCGGCCCATTCCAACACCATAACGAGAAATTACGAAATTGACCTTGGTGCGATTTTTCTTTGTTAATTTTCTGTCAAACACTTCTTCAAGCTGACATAATTAATACGAAAATTAATTATTCGGAGGCCTACACGAAGGAATTTAGCTAAAATGCTGTGATCCCGGATCTGTACCCGAGTCCAATTTCTGGGGCCAATTCTAATCAACCTGTCGAATTTCGGCCCATTCTGGCACTGTCGCGACAAATGACAAAATTGCCCCTGGTGTGGTTTGGAAATAAATTATTCGGAGGCATAAACGAGGAAATTTGGCTAAAATCCCGTGATCCTGGGTTTGTGCCCCAAGTCCAATTTCTTGGTCTGTTTCCAATCACCCTACCAAATTTCAGCCCATTCCGACACCGTCGCGACAGATGACGAATTTGCCTCTTGTGTGGTTTTTCTTCGTTAATTTTCTGTCCAACACTTCTTCAACCCTACATAATTAATACGAAAATTAATTATTCGGAGGCCTAAACGAAGGAATTTGGCTAAAATCCCGTGATCCCGGGTCTGTGCCCCGAGACCAATTTCTGGGGCCGTTTCCAATCAACCTGCCAAATTTCGGCCCATTCTGACACTGTCGTGACCAATGACAAAATAACCCATGGTGCGGTTTTGCGTTGTTAATTTTCTGTCCAATACATTTTCAACCTGACATAATTAATACGAAAATTAATTATTCGGAGGCCAAAACGAACGAATTTGGCTAAAATCTCGTGATCGCGGGTCTGTGCCCCGAGTCCAATTTCTCAGGTCGTTTCCAATCAACCTGTCAAATTTCAGTCCATCTCGACACCGTCGCTACAAATCACAAAATTGCCCCTGGTGCGATTTTGCGTTGTTATTTTTCTGTCCAACACATCTTCAACCTAGCATAATTAATACAGAAATTAATTATTCAGAGCCCTAAATGAAGGAATTTGGATAAAATCCCGTGATCTCGGGTTTGTGCCCCGAGTCCAATTTCTCGGGCCGTTTCCAATCAACTTGCCAAATTTCTGCCCATTCCGACACCGTCGCGACAAATGACGAAATTTCCCCTGGTGCGGTTTGTCTTTGTTAATTTTCTGTCCAACATCTCTTCAACCTGACATAATTAATACGGAAATTAATTATTCGGAGGCATAAACGAAGGAATTTGGCTAAAATCCCGTAATCCCGGGTCCGTGCCCCGAGTCCAATTTCTGGGGCCATTTCCAATCAACCTACCAAATTTCGGCCCATTCCAACACTGTTGCGACCAATGACAAAATTACCCACGGTGTGGTTTTACGTTGTTAATTTTCTGTCCAACACACCTTCAACTTGACATAATTAATACGGAAATTAATTATTCGGAGGTCGAAACGAACGAATTCGGCTAAAATCCCATGATCCGGGGTTTGTGCCTCGAGTCCAATTTCTGGGGCCGTTTCCAATCAACTTGCCAAATTTTGGCCCATTCCGACACCTCGCGACAAATGATGAAATTGCCCTTGGTGCAGTTTTGCGTTGTGATTTTTCTGTCCAACACATCTTCAACCTGACATAATTAATACGAAAATTAATTATGTGGAGGCCTAAACGTAGGAATTTGGCTAAAATCCCGTGATCCCGAGTCTTTGCCTAGATCCAATTTCTCGGGCCGTTTCCAATCAACGTGCCAAATTTCAGCCTATTCTGACACCATCGAGACAAATGACGAAATTTTCCCTGGTACGGTTTGTCTTTGTTAATTTTCTGTCCAAAACCTGACATAATTAATACGAAAATTCATGATTCGGAGGCCTAAACGAAGAAATTTGGCTAAAATCCCGTGATCTCGAGTCTGTGCCCTGAGTCCAATTTCTGGGGCCATTTCCAATCAACCTGCCAAATTTCGGCCCATTTCGACACCATCATGACAAATGACGAAATTGCCCCTGGTGCGGTTTTGCGTTGTTAATTTTATGTCCAACACATCTTCAACCTGACATAATAATGCGGAAATTAATTATTCGGAGGCCTAAACGAAGGAATTTGGCAAAAATCCCGTGATCAGGGGTCTGTGCCCCGAGTCTAATTTCTGGGGCCGTTTCCAATCAACCTGCTAAATTTTGACGCATTCCGACATCGTCGCGACAAATGACAAAATTTCTCCTTGGGTGGTTTTTCTTTGTTAATTTTCTGTCCAACACTTCTTTAGCCGGACATAATTAATATGAAAATTAAGTATTCGGAGTCCTAAACGACGAAATTTGGCTAAGATCCCGTGATCCCGGGTCTATGCTCCGAGTCCAATTTCTCGGGCCGTTTCAAATCAACCTGCGAAATTTTAGCCCATACCGTCGCGACAAATGACTAAATTTCCCATGGTGCGATTTTTCTTTGTTAATTTTCTGTCCAACACTTCTTCAATCGGACTTAATTAATACAAAAATTAATTATTCTGAGGCCTAAACGAAGGAAATTGGCTAAAATCCCTTGATCTTGGGTCTGTACCCTGAGTCCAATTTCTGGGGCCGTTTCCAATCAACCTGCCAAATTTCGGCCCATTCCGACACCGTCGCGACAAATGACAAAATTGCCCCTGGTGTGGTTTTGCGTTTTTAATATTCTGTCCAACACATCTTCAACCAGACATAATTAATACGGAAATTAATTATTCGGAGGTCTAAACGAAGGAATTTGGTTAAAATACCGTGATCCCGAGCATGTGCCCGGAATCCAATTTATCAGGCCGTTTCCAATCAACCTGTCCAATTTCGGCCCATTCCGACACCGTCGCGATGAATAACGAAATTGCCCTTGGTTCGATTTTGCGTTGTTGATTTTCTGTCCAACACTTCTTCAACCTGACATAATTAACACGGAAATTAATTATTCAGAGGCCTAAACGAAGGAATTTTGCTAAAATCCCGTGATCCTGGGTCTGTGCCCCGACTCCAATTTGTTGGACCATTTCCAATCAACCAGCCAAATTTCGGCCCATTCTGACATAGTCGCGACAAATAACAAAATTGCCCTTGGTGTGGTTTTGTATTATTAATTTCTGTCCAACACATCTTCAACTGGACATAATTAATACCAAAATTAATTATTTGGAGGCCGAAACGAAGGAATTTTTCTAAAATCCCGTGATCCTGGGTCTGTGCCCCGAGTCCAATTTCTGGGGTCGTTTCCAATCAACCTGCGAAATTTCGACCCATTTTGACACCATAACGACAAATTATGAAATTGCCCCTGGTGCGATTTTTCTTTGTTAATTTTCTGTCTAACATTTCTTCAAGCTGACATAATTAATAAAAAAATTAATTATTTGGAGGCCTACATGAAGGAATTTGGCTGAAATCCTGTGATTCCGGATGTGTACCCAGAGTCCAATTTGTGGGGCCATTTCCAATCAACCTGCTGAATTTCGGCCCATTCCGACACCGTCGCGACAAATGGCAAAATTGCCCTTGGTGCGGTATGGAAATTAATTATTCGAAGGCCTAAACAAGGGAACTTGGCTAAAATCCCGTGATCCCATGTCTGTGCCCCGAGTCCAATTTCTGGGGCCGTTTCCAATCAACCTGCAAAATTTTAGCCCATTCTGACGCCATAACGACAAATTACGAAATTGCCCCTAGTGCTATTTTTCTTTGTTAATTTTCTATCCCACACTTCTTCAAGCTGACATAATTAATAAGGAAATTAATTATTCGGAGGCCTAAACGAAGGAATTTGGCTAAAATCCTGTGATCTCGGGTCTATGCCCCGAGTCCAATTTCTCGGGCCGTTTCCAATCAACATGCCAAATTTCGGCCCATTCCGACACCGTCGCGACAAATGACGAAATTTCTCCTGGTGCGGTTTGTCTTTGTTAATTATCTGTCCAACATCACTTCAACCTAACGTAATTAATACGGAAATTAATTATTTGGAGGCATAAACGAAGGAATTTGGCTAAAATCCCGTGATCCCGAGTCTGTGCCCTGAGTCCAATTTCTGGGGCCGTTTCCAATCAACCTACCAAATTTCGGCCCATTCCGACACTGTCGCGACCAACGACAAAATCACCCATGGTGCGGTTTTACGTTGTTAATTTTCTGTCCAACACATCTTCAACCTGACATAATTAATACGGAAATTAATTATTTGGAGGTCGAAACGAAGGAATTCGGCTAAAATCCTGTGATCCTAGGTCTGTGCCCCGAGTCCAATTTCTGGTGCCGTTTCCAATCAACTTGCCAAATTTCGGCCCATTCCGACCCTCGCGACAAATGACGAAATTGCCCCTGGTGCGGTTTTGCGTTGTGATTTTTCTGTCCAACACATCTTCAACCTGACATAATTAATACGAAAATTAATTATGTGGAGGCCTAAACGTAGGAATTTGGCTAAAAACCCGTGATCCCGGGTCTTTGCCTAGAGTCCAATTTCTTAGGGCGTTTCCAATCAACATACCAAATTTCGGCCCATTCCGATACCATCGAGACAAATGGCGAAATTTCCCCTGGTACAGTTTGTCTTTGATAATTTTATGTCCAACACCTCTTCAACCTGACATAATTAATACGAAAATTCATGATTTAGAGGCCTAAACGAAGGAATTTGGCTAAAATCCCGTGATCCCAGGTCTGTGCCCCGAGTCCAATTTTTGGGGCCATTTCCAATCAACTTGCCAAATTTCAGCCCATTTTGACACCATCCTGACAAATGACGAAATTGCCCCTCGTGCGGTTTTGCGTAGTTAATTTTCTGTCCAACACATCTTCAACCTGACATAATAATGTGGAAATTAATTATTCGGAGGCCTAAACGAAGAAATTTGGCAAAAATCTTGTGATCAGGGGTCTGTACCCTGAGTCCAATTTCTGGGGCTGTTTCCAATCAACCTGCCAAATTTCGGACCATTCCGACACTGTCGCGACCAATTACAAAATTACCCATGGTGTGGTTTTGCGTTGTTAATTTTCTGTCCAACACATCTTCAACCTGACATAATTAATACGAAAATTAATTATTCGGAGGCCGAAACAAATGAATTTGGCTAAAATCCCGTGATCCCGGGTCTGTGCCCCGAGTCCAATTTCTCGGGCCGTTTCCAATCAACCTATCAAATTTCGACCCATTCCGACACCGTCGCGACAAATGACAAAATTGCCCCTGGTGCGGTTTTGCGTTGTTAATTTTCTATCCAACACTTCTTCAACCAGACATAATTAATACGAAAATTATTTATTTGGAGGCCTAAACGAAGGAATTTGGCTAAAATCCTGTGATCCTGGGTCTGTGCCTCGAGCCCAATTTCTGGGGCCATTTCCAATCAACCTGCCAAATTTTGGCCCATTCCGACACCTTCCCGACAAATGACGAAATTTCCCCTGGTGCGGTTTGTCTTTGCTAATTTTCAGCCCAACATTTCTTCAACCTGTCATAGTTGATATAGAAATTAATTATTCGGAGGCCTGAACGAAGGAATTGGGCTAAAATCCGGTGGTCCCGGGGCTATGCCCCGAGTCCAATTTCTGGGGCCATTTCCAATCAACATACCAAATTTCGGCCCATTCCGACATCGTCGCGACAAATGACGAAATTGCCCCTGATCCCGGGCTTGTGCCCCGAGTCCAATTTCTGGGGCCGTTTCCAATCAATCTACCACATTTTGGCCCATTCCGGTACCATCGCGACAAATGACGAAATTGCCCCTGGTGTGGTTTTACTTTATTAGTTTTCTGTCCAGCACATCTTAGACCTGACATAATTAATACGAAAATTAATTATTCGGAGGCATAAACGAAGGAATTTATCTAAAATCCCATGACCTCGGGTCTGTGCCCCGAGTCCAATTTCTGGGGTTGTTTCCAATCAACCTGCCAAATTTCGGCCCATTCCGACACCGTCGCGACAAATGACGAAATTTCCCCTAGTACGGTTTTTCTTTGTTAATTTTCTGTCCAACACTTCTTCAGCCTGACATAATTAATACGAAAATTAATTATTCGTTGGCCTAAACGAAAGAATTTGGCTAAGATCCCATGATCCCGAGTCTGTGTCCCGAGTCCAATTTCTCGGGCCATTTCCAATCAACCTGCCAAATTTCGGCCCATTCCGTCGCGACAAATGACTAAATTGCCCATGGTGCAGTTTTTCTTTGTTAATTTTATGTCCAACAGTTCTTTAACTTGACATAATTAATATGAAAATTAATTATTTGGAGGCCTAAACGAGGGAATTTGGCTAAAATCCCATGATCCTGGGTCTGTGCCCCGAGTCCAATTTCTCGGGCCGTTTCCAATCAACCTGCCAAATTTCTGCCCATTCCGACACCGTCGCGACAAATGACGAAATCTCCCCTGGTGCGGTTTTGCATTGTTAATTTTCTGCCCAACACATCTTCAACCTGACATAATTAATACAATAATAAATTATTCGGAGGCCTAAACGAAGGAATTTGGCTAAAATACCATGATCCTAGGTCTGTGCCCCAAGTGCAATTTCAGGGGCCGTTTCCATTGAACCTGCCAAATTTCAGCCCATTCCGACACTGTCGCAATAAATGACGAAATTGCCCCTGGTGCAGTTTTTCATTGTTAATTTTCTGTTTAACACTTCTTCAACCTGACACAATTAATACGGAAATTAATTATTCGGAGGCCTAAACGAAGGAACTTGGCTAAAATCCCGTGATCTCGGGTCTATGCCCCAAGTCTAATTTCTGGGGCCGTTTCCAATCAACCTGCAAAATTTCGGTCAATTCCAACACCGTCGCGACAAATGACAAAATTGCCCCTGGTGCGATTTTGCGTTGTTAATTTTCTGTCCAACGAATCTTCAACCTGACATAATTAATACGAAAATTAATTATTCGGCGGCCTAAACAAAGGAATTTGGCTAAAATTCCGTGATCCTCGGTCTATGCCTCGAGTCCACTTTCTAGGGCCATTTCTAATCAACCTGCGAAATTTCAGCCAGTTCCGACACCGTCGCGACAAATGACGAAATTGCCCCTAGTGCGGTTTTGCAATGTTAATTTTTCAATCGAACACTTCTTCAACCTGACATAATTAATACGAAAATTAATTATTCTGAGACCTAAACGAAGGAATTTGGCTAAAATCTTGTGATCCCAAGTCTGTGCCTCAAGTCAAATTTCTAGGGCCGTTTCCTATAAACCTTCCAACTTTCGGCACATTCGGACACCGTCGCGACAAATGACAAAATTGCCCCTAGTGCGGTTTGGAAATTAATTATTCGGAGGCCTAAACGAGGAAATTTGGCTAAAATCCTGTGATCCCGAATCTGTGCACTGACTCCAATTTTTGGGGCTGATTCCAATCAACCTGCCAAATTTTGGCCCATTCAGACGCCGTTGCGACAAATGGCGAAATTGCCCCTAGTACAGTTTTTATTTGTTAATTTTCTATCCAACACTTCTTTAACCTGACATAATTAATACGAAAATTAATTATTCGAAGGCCTAAACGAAGGAATTTGGCTAAAATCCCGTGATCCTGGGTCTGTTCCCCGACTCCAATTTCTGGGACCATTTCCAATCAACCTGCTAAATTTCTGCCCATTTTGACATCGTCGTGACAAAGGACGAAATTGCCCCTGGTGTGATTTTTCTTTGTTAATTTTCTGTCCAAAACTTCTTCAACCTGACATAATTAATACGAAAATTAATTATTTAGAGGCCAAAATGAAGGAATTTGGCTAAAATCACATGACCCCGGGTCTGTGCCCCGAGTCCAATTTCTCTGGCCATTTCCAACCACCCTGCCAAATTTTGGCCCATTCCAACACCGTCGCAACAAATGACAAAATTGCTCCTGGTACGATTTTTCTTTGTTAATTTTCTGTCCAACACTTTCTTTAACCTGCCATAATTAATACGAAAATTAATTATTCAGAGGCCTAAACGAAGGAATTTGGGTAAAATCCCGTCATCCTGGGTCTGTGCCTTGGGTCCAATTTTTGGGGCCGTTTCCAATCAACCTGCCAAATTTCGGCCCATTCCGACACTGTCGCGACCATTGACAAAATTGCCCCTGGTGCGATTTTGCGTTGTTAATTTTCAGTCCGACACTTCTTCAACCTGACATAATTAATACAGAAATTAATTATTCTGAGGCCTAAACGAAGGAATTTGGCTAAAATCCCGTGATCCCGGGTCTGTTCCCCGACTCCAATTTCTCGGGCCGTTTCCAATCAACCTGCCAAATTTCGGCCCATACCGACACCGTCGAGATAAATGACAAAATTGCCCCTGGTGCGGTTTGGAAATTAATTATTCGGACGCCTAAACGAGGAAATTTGGCTAAAATCCCTTGATCACGGGTCTGTGCCCCGAGTCCAATTTCACGGGCCGTTTCCAATCAACCTGCCAAATTTCGGCCCATTCTGACACCGTCGTGACAAATGACGAAATTGCCCCTGGTGCGGATTTTCTTTGTTAATTTTCTGTCCAAAACTTCTTCAACCTGACATAATTAATACGGAGATTAATTATTCAAAGGCCTAAACGAAGGAATTTGGCTAAAATCCCGTGATCCCAGGTCTGTACCCCGATTCCAATTTCTCGGGCCGTTTCCAATCACCCGGCCAAATTTCGGCCCATTTCAACACCGTCGCGACAAATGACGAAATTGCCCCTGGTGCGGTTTTTCTTTGTTAATTTTCTGTCCAACACTTCTTCAACCTGACATAATTAATACAAAAATTAATTAATCGGAGGCCTAAACGAAGGAATTTGGCTAAAATCCCGTGATCCCGGGTCTATTCCCCAACTCCAATTTCTGGGGCCGTTTCCAATCAACCGTCCAAATTTCGGCCCATTCCGACACCGTCGCGACAAATAACAAAATTGCCCCTGATGCAGTTTTGCGTTGTTAATTTTTTGTCCAACACAAGTTTAGCCTGACATAATTGATGCGGAAATTAATTATTCGAAGGCCTAAGTGAAGGAATTTGGCTAAAATTCCGTGATCCCGGGTCTGTTCCTCGAGTCAAATTTCTGGGGCCGTTTCCAATCAACCTGCCAAATTTCGGCCCATTTCAACACCATTGCAAAAAATGACAAAATCGCCCCTGGTGCGGTTTTGCATTGTTGATTTTCTGTCAAACACATCTTCAACCTAAGATAATTAATACGGAAATTAATTATTCGGAGGCCTAAACGAAGGAATTTGGCTAAAATCTCGTAATCCTAGGTCCGTGCCCCAAGTCTAATTTCTGGGGCCGTTTCCAATCAACCTGCCAAATTTCAGCCCATTCCGACACGTCGCAACAAATGAAAAAATTGCCCCTGGTGCGGTTTGGAAATTAATTATTCGGAGGCCTAAACGGGGGAATTTGGCTAAAATCCCGTAATCTCGGGTCTATGCCTCGAGTCCTATTTCTGGGGCCGTTTCCAATTAACCTGTCAAATTTCGGCCCATTCCGACACCATCGCGACAAATGACGAAATTACCCCTGGTGCGGTTTTTCTTTGTTAATTTTCTGCCCAACACTTCTTCAACCGGACATAATTAATACGAAAATTAATTATTCAGAGGCCTAAACGAAGGAATTTGGCTAAAATCCCGTGATCCCGGGGCAATGCCCTGAGTTCAATTTCTGGGGCCGTTTCCAATCAACCTGCCAAATTTTGGCCCAATTCGACACCGTTGCGATAAATGACAAAATTGCCCCTCGTGCGATTTTGCATTGTTAATTTTCTGTCCAACACATCTTTAACCTGACATAATTAATACAAAAATTAATAATTCGGAAGCCTAAATGAAGGAATTTGGCTAAAATCCCGTGATCCCTGGTCTGTGCCCCGAGTCCAATTTCTGGGGCCGTTTCCTATCAACCTGCCAAATTTCGGCCCATTCCGACACCGTCGCGACAAATGACCAAATTGCCCCTGGTGCGGTTTTTCTTCGTTAATTTTCTGTCCAACACATCTTCTAGCTGATATAATTAATACGAAAATTAATTATTTGGAGGCCTAAACTAAGGAATTTGGCAAAAATCCCGTGATCCAGGGTCTGTGCCCCGAGTCCGAATTCTTGGGCCGTTTCCAATCAACCTGCCAAATTTCGACCCATTCCGACAATGTTACGGTAAATGACGAAATTTCCCCGGGTCCGCCTTTGTTAATTTTCTGTCCAACACCTCTTCAACCTGACATAATTAATACGAAAATTAATTATTCGGAGGCCTAAACGAAGGAATTTAGCTAAAATCTCGTGATCCCGGGACTGTGCCCCGAGTCCAATTTCTGGGACCGTTTCCAATCAACCTGCTAAATTTTGGCCCATTCCGACATCGTCACGACAAATGACGAAATAGCCCCTGGTTCGATTTTTCTTTGTTAATTTTCTGTCCAACACTTCTTTAACGTGACATAATTAAGATGAAAATTAATTATTCGGAGGGCTAAACGAAAGAATTGGGCTAAAATCCCGTGATCTCGGGTTTGTGCCCCTAGTCCAATTTCTGGGGCCGTTTCCAATCAACCTGCCAAATTTCGTCCCATTTCGACACAGTCACGAAAATGAAGAAATTTCCCCTGGTGCGATTTTTCATTGTTAATTTTCTGTCCAATACTTCTTCAGCCTGACATAATTAATACGGAAATTAATTATTCGGAGGCCCAAATGAAGGAATTTGTCTAAAATCCCGTGATCCTGGGTCTGTGCCCCGACTCCAATTTCTTGGTCCGTTTCAAATCAACCTTCCAAGTTTCGGCCCATTTCGACACTGTCGCAACAAATGACGAAATTGCCCCTGGTGCAGTTTTTTTTGTTAATTTTCTATCCAACACTTCTTCAACCTGACATAATTAATACGGAAATTAATTATTCGGAGGCCTAATCCAATACTTCTTCAGCCTGACATAATTAATACGGAAATTAATTATTCGGAGGCCTAAACGAAGGAATTTGGCTAAAATTTCGTGATCCCGAGTCTGTGCCCTGAGTCCAATTTCTCGGGCCGTTTCCAATCAACCTTCCAAGTTTTGGCCCATTCTGACACCGTAGCAACCAATGATGAAAATGCCCCTGGTGCAGTTTTTCTCTGATAATTTTTTGTCTAACACTTCTTCACCCTGACATAATTAATACGGAAATTAATTATTCGGAGGCCTAAACGAAGGAATTTGGCTAAAATCTCATGATCGTGGGTCTATACCCCGAGTCCAATTTTTTGGGACGTTTCCAATCAACCAGCCAAATTTCAGCCCATTGCGACGCCGTCACGACAAACGACGAAATTGCCCCTAGTGTGATTTTGCGTTGTTAATTTTCTGTCCAACACGTTTTCAACCAGACATAATTAATACGAAAATTAATTATTCGGAGGCCTAAACGAAAGAATTTGGCTAATATCCCGAGATCGCAGGTCTGTAACCCGAGTCAAAATTCTGGGGCTGTTTCCAATCACCCTGCCAAATTTCGGCCCATTCCGACATCGTCGCGACAAATGACAAAATTGCCACTGGTGCGGTTTTGCGTTGTTAATTTTCTGTCCCACACATCTTCTACCTGACATAATTAATACGAAAATTAATTATTCGGAGGCCTAAATGAAGGAAATTGGCTAAAATCTCGTGATCCAGGGTATGTGCCCCGAGTCCAATTTCAAGAGCCGTTTCCAATCAACCTGCCAAATTTTGGTCCATTTCGACACCGTCGCGACAAATGACAAAATTGCCCCTGGTGCGGTTTCGCGTTGTTAATTTTCTGTCCAACACATCTTCAGCCTGACAAAATTAATATGGAAATTAATTATTCGGAGGCCTAAACAAAGGAATTTGGCTAAAATCTCGTGATCCCGGGTCTATGCCCCAAGTTCGATTTCTCGGGCCGTTTCCAATCAACCATCCAAATTTCGGCCCATTCCGACACTGTCGCAACAAACGATGATATTACCCCTTGTGCGGTTTTTCTTTGTTAATTTTTTGTCGAACACTTCTTCAACCTGACATAATTAATACGGAAATTAATTATTCGGAGGCCTAAACGAAGGAATTTGGCTAAAATCCCGTGATCTCGGGTCCATACCCCGAGTCCAATTTTTGGGGCCGTTTCCAATCAACCTGCTAAATTTCGGCCCATTTCGACATCATCGCGACAAATGACAAAATTGCCCCGGGTGCGATTTTACGTTGTAAATTTTTTGTCCAACACATTTTCAACCTGACATAATTAATACGAAAATTAATTATTCGGAGGCCTAAACGAAGGAAATTGACTAAAATCCCGTGATCCCGGGTATTGTCCCCGGGTCCAATTTCTCGGGCCGTTTCCAATCAACCTGCCAAATTTCGCCTCATTCCGATACCGTCACGACAAATGACGAAATTGCCACTAGTGCGGTTTTGCGTTGTCAATTTTCTGTCCAACCTTCTTCAACCTAACATAATTATTATAGAAATTAATTATTCTGAGCCCTAAATGAAGGAATTTGGCTAAAATCCCGTAATCCCGGGTCCTTGCCCCGAGTCCAATTTCTGGGGCCGTTTCCAATCAACCTGCCAAATTTCGGCCCATTCCGACACCGTCGCGACAAATGACAAAATTGCCCTTGGTGTGGTTTGGAAATTAATTATTTGGAGGCCTAAACGAGGGAATTTGGCTAAAATCTCGTGATCTCGAGTCTATGCCCGAGTCCAATTTCTGGGGCCGTTTCCTATCAACCTGCCAAATTTTGGCCCATTCCGACACCGTCGCGACAAATGACCAAATTGCCCCTGGTGCAGTTTTTCTTCATTAATTTTCTGTCCAACACATCTTCTAACTGATATAATTAATACGAAAATTAATTATTCAGAGGCCTAAACGAAGGAATTTGGCTAAAATCCCGTGAACCCGGGTCTATGCCCCTAGTCCAATTTCTGGGGCCGTTTCCAATCAACCCGCCAAATTTCGGCCTATTTCGACACCGTCGCGACAAATGACCAAATCGGCCCTGGTGTGGTTCGGCGCTGTTAATTTTCTGTCAAACACATATTCAACCTAACATAATTAATATGGAAATTAATTATTCGGAGGCGTAAACAAAGGAATTTGGCTAAAATCCCATAATCTTGGGTCCGTGCTCCGAGTACAATTTCCAGGGCCGTTTCCAATCAACCTGCCAAATTTCGGCCCATTCTGACACCGCCGCGACAAATGACAAAATTGCCTCTGTTGCGGTTTGGAAATTAATTATTCGGAGGCCTAAACGAAGGAATTTGGCTAAAATCCCGTGATCCCGGGTCTATTCCTCGAGTCCAATTTTTGGGGCCGTTTCCAATCAGCCTGCCAAATTTCAGCCCAATCCGACACCGTCTCGATAAATGACAAAATTGCCCATGGTGCAGTTTTACGTTGTTAATTTTCTGTCCAACACATTTTCAGCCTGACATAATTAATACGAAAATTAATTATACGGAGGCCTAAACGAAGGAATTTGGCTAAAATCCCATGATCTCGGGTCTATGCCATGAGTCCAATTTCTCGAGCCGTTTCCAATCAACTTGCCAAATTTCGACCCATTCCGACACCGTCGCGACAAATGACGAAATTTCCCCTGGTCCATCTTTGTCAATTTTCTGTCCAACACCTCTTCAACCTGACATAATTAATACGAAAATTAATTATTCGGAGGCCTAAACGAAGGAATTTTGCTAAAATCCCGTGATCTCGGGTTTGTGCCCCGAGTCCAATTTCTCCGGCCATTTCCAATCAACCTGCCAAATTTCAGCCCATTCCGACACCGTCGCGACAAATGAAGAAATTGCCCCTGGTGCGGTTTTGTGTTGTTAATTTTCTGTCCAACACTTCTTCAACCTGACATAATTAATACGAAAATTAATTATTCGGAGGTCTAAACGATGGAATTTGGCAAAAATCCCGTGATCCCGAGTCTGTGCCTTGAGTCCAATTTCTCGGGCCATTTCCAATCAACCTGCCAAATTTCGGCCCATTCCGACACCGTCGCGATAAATGACAAAATCGCCCTAGTGCGATTTTACGTTTTTTATTTTCTGTCCAACACATCTTCAACCTGACATAATTAATACAAAAATTAATTATTTAGAGGCCTAAATGAAGGAATTTGGCAAAAATCCCATGTCTCGGGGTTGTGCCCCGAGTCCAATTTTTGGGGCCGTTTCCAGTCAACCTGCTAAATTTTGTCCCATTCCGACACTATCGTGACGAATGACGAAATTTCCCCTGGTGCGATTTTTCTTCGTTAATTTTCTGTCCAACACTTCTTCAGCCTAACATAATTAATGCGGAAATTAATTATTCGGAAGCCTAAACAAAGGAATTTGGCTAAAATCTCGTGATCTCGTGTCTATGCGCCAAGTCCAATTTCTCGGGCCGTTTCCAATCAACCTTCCATGTTTCGGTCCATTACGACGCCATCGCAAAAAAAGACGAAATTGCCCCTGGTGCAGTTTTTCTTTGTTAATTTTCTGTCCAACACATCTTCAGCTTGACGTAATTAATACGAAAATTAATTATTCGGAGGCCTAAACGAAGGAATTTGGCTAAAATCTCTTGATCCAGTGTATGTGCCCCAAGTCCAATTTCTGGGGCCGTTTCCAGTCAACCTGCTGAATTTCGGCCCATTCCGACAGCATCGCGACAAATGACGAAATTGCCCCTGGTGCGGTTTTGTGTTGTTAATTTTCTGTCCAACACTTCTTCAACCTGACATAATTAATGCGAAAATTAATTATTCGGAGGCCTAAACGAAGGAATTTTGCTAAAATCCCGTGATCCCAGGTCTGTACCCCGAGTCCAATTTTTGGGGCCATTTCCAATCAACCTGCCAAATTTCGGCCCATTGCGACACCGTCGCGACAAATGAAAAAATTGCCCCTGGTGCGATTTTGCGTTGTTAATTTTTTGTCCAACACATCTTCAACCTGACATAATTAATACGAAAATTAATTATTCGGAGGCCTAAACGAAGGAATTTGGTTAAACTCCCGTGATCCCGGGTCTATGCCCCTAGTCTAATTTTTGGGGCAGTTTCCAATCAACCTGTCAAATTTCGGCCCATTTCGACACCGTCGCGACAAATGACGAAATTGCACCCGGCACGATTTTTCTTTGTTAGTTTTCTGTCCAACACTTCTTCAGCCTGACATAATTAATACAAAAATTAATTATTCGGAGGCCTAAACGAAGGAATTTGGCTAAAATCCCGTGATCCCGGGTCTGAGCCCCGAGTCCAATTTCTCGGGCCGTTTTCAATCAACCTTCCAAGTTTTGGCCCATTCCGACACCATTACAACCAATGATGAAAATGCCCCTGGTGCGGTTTTCCTTTGATAATTTTCTGTCTAACACTTCTTCAACCTGACATAATTAAAACGGAAATTAATTATTCGTAGGTCTAAACGAAGGAATTTGCCTAAAATCCCGTGATCCTGGGTCTGTACCCTGGGTCCAATTTTTGGGGCCATTTCCAATCAACCTGCCAAATTTCAGCCCAATCCGACACCGTCGCGATAAATGACAAAATTGCACATGGTGCGGTTTTACGTTGTTAATTTTCTGTCAAACACATCTTCAACCTAGCATAATTAATACGAAAATTAATTATTCGAAGGCCTAAATGAAGGAATTTGGCGAAAATCCTGTGATCCTGGGTCTGTGCCCCGAGTCCGATTTCTTGGGCCGTTTCCAATCAACCTGTAAAATTTCGACCCATTCCGACAATGTCACCACAAATGACGAAATTTCCCCGGGTCCGCCTTTGTTAATTTTCTGTCCAACACCTCTTCAACCTGACATAATTAATACGAAAATTAATTATTCGGAGGCCTAAACGAAGGAATTTAGCTAAAATCCCGTGATCCCGGGACTGAGCCCCGAGTCCAATTTCTCGGGCCGTTTCCAATCAACCTGCGAAATTTTGGCCCATTCCGACACCGTCGCAACAAATGACGAAATAGCCCTGGTGCGATTTTTCTTTGTTAATTTTCTGTCCAACACTTCTTCAACCTGACATAATTAAGACGAAAATTAATTATTCGGAGGCCTAAACGAAGGAATTGGGCTGAAATCCTGTGATCTCGGGTTTGTGCCCCGAGTCCAATTTCTGGGGCCGTTTCCAATCAACTTGCCAAATTTCGTCCCATTCCAACACGGTCGCGAAAAATGACGAAATTTCCCCTGGTGCGATTTTTCATTATTAATTTTCTGTCCAACACTTTTTCAGCCTGACATAATTAATACGAAAGTTAATTATTCGGAGGCCTAAACGAAGGAATTTGGCTTAAATCTCGTGATCCAGTGTATGTGCCCCGAGTCCAATTTCTGGGGCCGTTTCCAGTCAACCTGTCGAATTTTGGCCCATTCTGACACCGTCGCGACAAATGATGAAATTGCACATGGTGCAGTTTTATGTTGTTAATTTTCTGTCCAACACTTCTTCAACCTGACATAATTAATGCGAAAATTAATTATTCGGAGGCCTAAACGAAGGAATTTGGCTAAAATCCTGTGATCCCGGGTCTATACCCCGAGTCCAATTTTTGGGGCCGTTTCCAATCAACCTGCCAAATTTCGGCCCATTGCGACACCGTCGCGACAAACGACAAAATTGCCCCTGGTGCGATTTTGTGTTGTTAATTTTCTGTCCAACACATCTTCAACCAGACATAATTAATACGAAAATTAATTATTCGGAGGCCTAAACGAAGGAATTTGGTTAAATTCCTGTGATCCCGGGTTTGTGCCCCGAGTCTAATTTCTGAGGCAGTTTCCAATCAACCTGCCAAATTTCGGCCCATTCTGGCACCGTCGTGACAAATGACGAAATTGCCCCTGGCACGATTTTTCTTTGTTAATTTTCTGTCCAACACTTCTTCAACCTGACATAATTAATACGAAAATTAATTATTCGGAGGCCTAAACCAAGGAATTTGGCTAAAATCCCGTGACCACGGGTCTGCGCCACGAGTCCAATTTCTCGGGCCGTTTCCAATCAACCTTCGAAGTTTTGGCCCATTCCGACACCGTCGCAACCAATGATGAAAATGCCATTGGTGCGGTTCTACTTTGATAATTTTCTGTCCGACACATCTTCAACGTGACATAATTAATACGGAAATTAATTATTCGTAGGCCTAAATGAAGGAATTTGGCTAAAATCCCGTGATCCCGGGTCTGTACCCCGGGTCCAATTTTTGGGGACGTTTCCAATCAACCTGCCAAATTTCGGTCTACTGCGACACCATCGCGATAAACGACAAAATTGCCCCTAGTGCGATTTTAC
The DNA here is from genome assembly GCF_002742605.1 of Olea europaea var. sylvestris. Taxonomy (NCBI): domain Eukaryota; kingdom Viridiplantae; phylum Streptophyta; class Magnoliopsida; order Lamiales; family Oleaceae; genus Olea; species Olea europaea. Next base: position 257,213 of record NW_019228691.1, read on the forward strand.
GTTGTTAATTTTCTGTCCAACTCGTCTTCAACCTGACTTAATTAATACGAAAATTAATTATTCAGAGGCCTAAATGAAAGAATTTTACTAAAATCCCGTGATCCCGGGTCTACAACCCGAGTACAATTTCTGGGACCGTTTCCAATCAACATGCCAAATTTCGGCCCATTCCGACATCGTCGCGACAAATGACAAAATTGCCCCTCGTGTGGTTTTGTGTTGTTAATTTTCTATCCTACACATCTTCTACTTGACATAATTAATACGGAAATTAATTATTCGGAGGCCTAAACGATGGAATTTGGCGAAAATCCCGTGATCTAAGGGTATGTGCCCTAAGTCCAATTTCTGGGGCCGTTTCCAATCAACCTAACAAATTTGGGCCCATTCCGACAACGTCGCTAGAAATCATGAAATTGCCAATGGCGCTGTTTTTCTTTGTTAATTTTCTGTCCAACACTTCTTCAGCCTGACATAATTAATACGAAAATTAATTATTCGGAGGCCTAAACGAAGGAATTTGGCTAAAATCCCGTGACCCCGGGTCTGCACCCCGAGTTCAATTTCTCGGGCCGTTTCCAATCAACCTTCCAAGTTTCGGCCCATTCCGACACCGTTGCAACCAATGATGAAAATGCCCTTGGTGCAGTTTTCCTTTGATAATTTTATGTCTAACACTTCTTCAACGTGACATAATTAATAATGAAATTAATTATTCGTAGGCCTAAACGAAGGAATTTGGCTAAAATTCCGTGATCCCGGGTCTGTACCTCGGGTTCAATTTTTGGGGCCGTTTCCAAACAACCTGCCAAATTTTGACCTACTGCGACACCGTCGCGACAAATGACAAAATTGTCCCTGGTACGATTTTGCGTTGTTAAATTTCTGTCCAACTCGTCTTCAACCTGAGATAATTAATACGAAAATTAATTATTCGGAGGCCTAAACGAAAGAATTTGGCTAAAATCCCGTGATCCTGGGTCTACAACCCGAGTACAATTTCTGGGGCCGTTTCCAATCAACATGCCAAATTTCGGCCCACTCCGACATCGTCGCGACAAATGACAAAATTGCCCCTGGTGTGATTTTGTGTTGTTAATTTTCTATCCTACACATCTTCTACCTGACATAATTAATACGAAAATTAATTATTTGCAGGCCTAAACAAAGGAATTTGGCTAAAATCCCGTGATCCAAGGATATGTGCCCCGAGTCCAATTTCTGGGGCCGTTTCCAATCAACTTGACAAATTTGGGCCCATTTCGACAACGTCGCGACAAATGACGAAATTGCCCCTGGTGCAATTTTTCTTTGTTAATTATCTGTCCAACACTTTTTCAACTTGACATAACTAATACGGAAATTAATTATTCGGAGGCCTAAACGAAGGATTTTGGCTAAAATCCCGTGATTTCGAGTTTGTGCCCCGAGTCCAATTTTTGAGACCGTTTCCAATCAACCTGCCAAATTTCGGCCCAATCCGACATTGTCATGATAAATGACAAAATTGCCCATGGTACGATTTTGCATTGTTAATTTTCTATCCAACACATCTTCAACCTAACATAATTAATACGAAAATTAATTATTCGGAGGCCCAAAAGAAGAAATTTGGAAAAAATCCCATGATCCCGGGTCTGTGCCCCGAGTCCAATTTCTTGGGCCGTTTCCAATCAACCTGCCAAATTTCGACCCATTCCGACAATGTCGTGACAAATGATGAAATTTCCCAGGTCCGCCTTTTTTAATTTTCTGTCCAACACCTCTTCAACCTGACATAATTAATATGGAAATTAATTATTCGGAGGCCTAAACAAAGGAATTTAGCTAAAATCCCGTGATCTCAGGGCTATGCCCTGAGTCCAATTTCTCGGGCCATTTCCAATCAACCTGCCAAATTTTGGCCCATTCCTACACCGTCGCGATAAATGACAAAATAGCCCTTCGTGCAATTTTTCTTTGTTAATTTTCCGTCCAACACTTCTTCAACCTGACATAATTAAGATGGAAATTGATTATTCAGAGGCCTAAACGACGGAATTGGGCTAAAATCCCGTGATCCCATGTTTGTGCCCCGAGTCCAATTTCTGGGGCCGTTCCAATCAACCTGCCAAATTTCGTCCTATTCCGACACCGTTGCGAAAAATGACGAAATTTTCCTTGGTGCGATTCTTCATTGTTAATTTTCCGTCCAACACTTCTTCAACCTGACATAATTAATACGGAAATTAATTAGTCGGAGGCCACAACAAAGGAATTTGGCTAAAATCCCGTGATCCTGGGTTTGTGCCTCGAGTCCAATTTCTTGGGCCGTTTCCAATCAACGTTCCAAGTTTCGGCCCATTCCGACACCGTCGCAACAAACGACGAACTTGCCCCTGGTGCAGTTTTTCTTTATTAATTTTCTGTCCAACACTTCTTCAACCTGACATAATTAATACGGAAATTAATTATTCGGAGGCCTAAACGAAGGAATTTGGCTAAAATCCCGTGATCCGGGGTATGTGCCCCGAGTCCAATTTCTGGGGCTGTTTCAAATTAACCTACCAAATTTCGGCCCATTTCGACATCGTCGCGACAAATGATAAAATTGCCCCTGGTGCAGTTTTGTGTTGTTAATTTTTTGTCCAAGACATGTTCAGCCGGACACAATTGATACGGAAATTAATTATTCAGCAGCCAAAACGACTGAATTTGGCTAAAATCCCATGATCCCGAGTCTGTGCCCCGAGACCGATTTCTTGGGCCGTTTGCAATCAACCTGCCAAATTTCGGCCCATTCCGACACCATCGCATCAAATAACAAAATCGCCCTTGTTGCGGTTTTACGTTGTTAATTTTCTGTCCAACACATCTTCAATCTAACATAATTTAAACGAAAATTAATTATTCGGAGGCCTAAACGAAGGTATTTGGCTAAAATCCCGAGATCCTGGGTCTGTGCTTTGGGTCCAATTTCTTGGGCAGTTTCCAATAAACCTGCCAAATTTCGGCCCATTCTGACATCGTCGCGAAAAATGACAAAATCCGTCCTGGTGCGGTTTTGCGTTGTTAATTTTTTGTCCAACACATCTCCAACCTGACGTAATTAATACGAAAATTTATTATTCGAAGGCCTAAACCATAGAATTTGGCTAAAATCTCATGATCCCGGGTCTTTGCCCCGAGTCCAATTTCTGGGGCAGTTTCCAATGAACCTGCCAAATTTCGGCCCATTCCGGCACCGTCGCAACAATTGACGAAATTGCCCCTGGTGCGATTTTTCTTTGTTAATTTTCTGTCCAACACTTCTTCAACCTGACATAATTATTACGAAAATTAATTATTTGGAGGCCTAAACGAAGGAATTTGGCTAAAATCTCGTGATCTCGGGTCTATGCCCCGAGTCCAATTTCTGGGGCCATTTCCAATCAACTTGCAAAATTTCGGCCCATTCCGACATCGTCGCGATAAATGATGAAATTGCCCCTGGTACGATTTTGCGTTGTTAATTTTCTGTCAAACACATCTTCAGCCTGACATAATTAATACGAAAATTTATTATTCGGAGGCCTAAACGATAGAATTTGGATAAAATCCTGTGATCCTGGGTCTGTGCCCCGAGTCCAATTTCTGGGGCAGTTTCCAATAAACCTGCCAAATTTCGGCCCATTCCGACACAGTCGCGACAAATGACGAAATTTTCCCTAGTGCGGTTTTTCTTTGTTAATTTTCTGTCCAACACTTCTTCGGCCTGACATAATTAATACGAAAATTAATTATTCGGAGGCCTAAACGAAGGAATTTGGCTAAAATCCCATGATCCTGGGTCTGTGCCCCAAGTCCAATTTCTCTGGCCGTATCCAATCAACCTTCCAAGTTTCGGCCCATTCCGACACCGTCGCAACAAATGATGAAATTGCCCCTGGTGCGATTTTTCTTTGTTAATTTTCTGTCCAACACTTCTTCAACCTAACATAATTAATACGGAAATTAATTACTCGAAGGCCTAAACGAAGGAATTAGGCTAAAATCCCGCGATCTCGGGTCTGTACCTCGAGTCCAATTTCTGGGGCCATTTCCAATCGACCTGCCAAATTTCGGCCCGTATCGACATCGTCGCGACAAATGAGAAAATTGCCCCTGGTGCTGTTTTACGTTGTTAATTTTCTGTCCAACACATCTTCAACCTGACGTAATTAATACGGAAATTAATTATTCGGAGGCCTAAACGAAGGAATTTGGCTAAAATCCCGTGATCCTAGGTATGTGCCTCGAGTCTAATTTCTGGGGCCGTTTCCAATCAACGTGCCAAATTTTGGCCCATTCCGACACCGTCGCGACAAATGACAAAATTTCCCATGGTACTGTTTTGCGTTGTTAATTTTCTGTCCAACACTTCTTCAACCTGACATAATTAATACGAAAATTAATTATTCGGAGGTCTAAACGAAGGAATTTGGCTAAACTCCCGTAATTCAGGGTCTGTGCCCCGACTCCAATTTCTGGGGCCGTTCCCAATCAACCTACCAAACTTTTGCCCATTCCGACACCATCGCTACAAATGACAAAATCGCCCCTGGTGCGGTTTTGCGTTGCTAATTTTATGTCCAACACATCTTCAACCTAACATAATTTATACGAAAATTAATTATTCGGAGGCCTAAACGAAGCAATTTAGCTAAAATCCCGTGATCCTGGGTCTATGGCTCTAGTCCAATTTCTGGGGCAGTTTCCAACAAACCTACCAAATTTAGACCCATTCCAACACCGTCGCGATAAATGACGAAATTTTCCCTGGTACGGTTTTTCTTTGTTAATTTTCTGTCCAATACTTCTTCGGCCTGACATAATTAATACAGAAATTAATTATTCGGAGGCCTAAACGATGGAATTTGGCTAAAATCCCGTGATCCCGAGTTTACGCCCCGAGTCCAATTTCTCAGGCCGTTTCCAACCAACCTTCCAATTTTCGGCCCATTCAGACACCGACGCAACAAATGACGAAATTGCCCCTGTGCGATTTTTCTTTGTTAATTTTCTATCCAACACTTCTTCAACCTAACATAATTAATACGGAAATTAATTATTCGGAGGCCTAAACGAAGGAATTTGGCTAAAATCCCGTGATCCAGGGTCTGTGTCACGAGTCCTGTTTCTCGGGCTGTTTCCAATCAACCTGCCAAATTTAGGCCCAGTCCGACACCGTCACGGTAACTGACGATATTTCCCTTGGTGCGGTTTGTCTTTGTTAATTTTCTGTCCAACACCTCTGCAACCTGACATAATTAATATGAAAATTAATTATTCGGAGGTCTAAACGAAGAAATTTGGCAAAAATCCCTTGATCCTGGTTCTGTGCCTTGAGTCCAACTTTTGGGGTTGTTTCCAATCAACCTGCCAAATTTCGGCCCATTCCGACACCGTCGCGACAAATGACGAAATTTCCCCTGGTAAGTTTTTACGTTGTTAATTTTCTGACCTACACATCTTCAACCTAACATAATTAATACGAAAATTAATTATTCGGAGGCCTAAACAAAGGAATTTTATTAGAATCGTGTGATCCTGAGTCTTTGCCCCGAGTCCAATTTCTGGGGCCGTTTCTAATCAACCTGCCAAATTTTGGCCCATTCCGAAACCGTCGTGACAAATGACGAAATTTCCCCTGGTGCGATTTTTCTTTGTTAATTTACTGTCCAACACTTCTTCAGCTTGACATAATTAATACGAAAATTATTTATTCAGAGGCCTAAACGAAGGAATTTGGCTAAAATCCCCTAATCCCAGTCCTTGCCCCGAGTCCAATTTCTCGGGCAGTTTCCAATCAACCTTCCAAATTTTGGCCCATTTCGACACCGTCCGACAAATGACAAAATTGCCCCCGGTACGATTTTTCTTTGTTAATTTTATGTCCAACACTTCTTCAACTTGACGTAATTAATACGGAAATTAATTATTCGGAGGCCTAAACGAAGGAATTTGGCTAAAATCTAGTTATCCCGGGACTGTGCCCTGAGTCCAATTTCTCAGGCCGTTTCCAATCAACTTGCCAAATTTTGGCCCAATCCGACACCGTCGCGACAAATGACGATATGTCCCCTGGTGCGGTTTGTCTTTGTTAATTTTCTGCCCAACACTTCTTCAACCTAACATAATTAATACGAAAATTAATTATTCGGAGGCCTAAACAAAGGAAGTTGGCTAAAATGCCGTGATCCCAGGTCTGTGCCCCGAGTCTAATTTCTGGGGCTGTTTCCAATCAACCAGCCAAATTTCGGCCCATTCCGACACCGTCGCGACAAATGACGAAATTGCCCCAGGTGCATTTTTACGTTGTTAATTTTCTGTCCTTCACATCTTCAACCCAACATAATTAATACGAAAATTAATTATTCGGAGGCCTAAACGAAGGAATTTTGCTAAAATCATGTGATCCCGGGTCTTTGCCCCGAGTCCAATTTCTGGGGCCGTTTCCAATGCCAAATTTCTGCCCATTCCGACACCGTCGTGAGAAATGACGAAACTTCCCCTGGTGCGATTTTTCTTTGCTAATTCTCTGTCCAACACTTCTTCAGCCTGACATAATTAATACGAAAATTATTTATTCGGAGGCCTAAACGAAGGAATTTGGCTAAAATCTCGTGATCCCGGGTCTTCGCCCCGAGTCCAATTTCTCGCGCCGTTTCCAATCAACCTCCTAAATTTTGGCCCATTCTGACACCGTCGCAACAAATGACGAAATTTCCCCTGGTGCGGTTTTTCTTTGTTAATTTTCGGTCCAACACTTTTTCAGCCTGACATAATTAATACGAAAATAAATTATTCGGGGGCCTAAACGAAGGAATTTAGTAAAATCCCATGATCCCGGGTCTATGCCCCGAGACAAATTTATCATGTCGTTTCCAATCAACCTACCAAATTTCGGCCCATTCCGACACCGTCGTGACAAATGACGAAATTTCCCCTGGTGCGGTTCTTCTTTGTTAATTTTCTGTCCAACATTTCTTCAGCCTAACATAATCAATACGAAAAATATTTATTTGGAGGCCTAAACGAAGGAATTTGGCTAAAATCCCGTGATCTCGGTTCTTTGCCTCGAGTCCAATTTCTCGGGCCGTTTCCAATCAACCTTCCAAATTTTGGCCCATTTCGACACTGTCGCAACAAATGACGAAATTGCCCCTGGTGCGGTTTTTCTTTGTTAATTTTCTATCCAACACTTCTTCAACCTCACATAATTAATACGGAAATTAATTATTCGGAGGCCTAAACGAAGGAATTTGGGTAAAATCCCGTGATCCCGAGTCTATACCCCGAGTCCAATTTCAAGGGGTGTTTCCAATCAACCTGCCAAATTTCGGCAAATTGCGACACCGTCACGACAAATGACAAAATTGCCCTTGGTGCAATTTTGCGTTTTTAATTTTTTGTCCAACACTTCTTCAACCTGACATAATTTATACAGAAATTAATTATTCGGAGGTGTAAACGAAGGAATTAGGCTAAAATCCCGCGACACCAGGTATGTGCACCGAGTCCAATTTCTGGGGCCGTTTCCAATCAACCGCCAAATTTCAGCCCATTCCGACACCGTCGCGACAAATGATGAAATTGCCTCAGGTGCGATTTTGCGTTGTTAATTTTCTGTCCAACACTTCTTCAACCAGACATAATTAATACAGAAATTAATTATTCAGAGGCCTACACGAAGGAATTGGGCTAAAATCCCGTGATCTCTGGTCTGTGCCCTGAGTCCAATTTCTGGGCCCGTTTCCGGTAAACCTTCCAAATTTCGGCCCATTCCGACACCGTCGCGACGAATGACAAAATTGCCCCTTGTGCGATTTGGAAATTAATTATTTGGAGGCCTAAATGAGGGAATCTGGCTAAAATCCTGTGATCCCGGGTCTGCACCCCGAGTCCACTTTCTGGGGTCGTTTCCAATCAACCTGCCAAAATTCGGCCCATTCCGACACCGTCGCGACAAATGACGAAATTGCCCCTGGTGTGATTTTTCTTAGTTAATTTTCTGTCCAACACTTCTTCAACCTGACATAATTAATATGAAAATTAATTATTCAGAGGCCTAAACGAAGAAATTCGGCTAAAATCCCGTGATCCTGGGTCTGTGCCTCGAGTCCAATTTCTGGGGCCGTTTCCAATCAACCTACCTAATTTCAGCCCATTTCGACACCGTCGCGACAAATGACAAAATTATCCCTGGTGCGGTTTTACGTTGCTAATTTTCTATCCAACACATTTTCAACCTGACATAATTAATACGAAAATTAATTATTCGGAGGCCTAAATGAAGGAATTTGACTAAAATCCCTTGATCGCAGGTATGTGCCCCAAGTCCAATTTCTGGGGCCGTTTCCAATCAACCTACCAAATTTCGGCCCATTCCGACACCGCAGCGACAAATGACGAAATTGCCCTGGTGTGGTTTTACGTTGTTAACTTTCTGTCCAACACTTCTTCAACCTAACATAATTAATACGAAAATTAATTATTCGAAGGCCTAAAAGAAGGAATTTCGCTAAAATCCCGTGATCTCGGGTTTGTGTCATGACTCCAATTTCTGGGGCCATTTCTAATCAATCTACCAAATTTTGGCCCATTCCGACACCATCGCGACAAATGACAAAATTGCCCGTGGTGCGGTTTTACGTTGTTAATTTTTTGTCCAACACATCTTCAACCAGACATAATTAATATGGAAATTAATTATTCGGAGGCCTAAACGAAGGAATTTGGCTAAAATCCCGTGATCCCGGCTCAATGCCCTGAGTCCAATTTTTGGGACCGTTTCCAATCAACCTGTCAAATTTCGGCCCATTCCGACACCGTCGCGACAAATGACGAAATTGCCCCGGGTGCGATTTTTCTTTGTAATTTTTTGTCCAACACTTCTTCAACCCGACATAATTAATACGAAAATTAATTATTTGGAGGCCTAAACGAAGGAATTTGGCTAAAATCCCGTGATCCCGGGTATGTACCCCGAGTCCAATTTTTGGGGTCGTTTCCAATCAACCAACCAAATTTTGGGCTATTACGACACCGTCGTGACAAATAACGAAATTTCCCCTGGTGCAATTTTTCTTTGTTAATTTTCTGTCCAACACGTCTTCAGCCTGACATAATTAATACAGAAATTAATTATTCGGAGCCCTAAATGAAGGAATTTGGCTAAAATCCCGTGACCTCGGATCTGTGCCCCGAGACAAATTTCTCGGTTCGTTTCCAATCAACCTGCCAAATTTTGCCCCATTTCGACACCGTCGCAAAAAATGACGAAATTGCCCCTGGTGCAATTTTTCTTTGTTAATTTTCTGTCCAACACTTCTTCAACCTGACATAATTAATTCGAAGATTAATTATTCAGATGCCTAAACGAAGGAATTTGGCTAAAATCCTGTGATCACGGGTCTATAGCCCGGATCCAATTTCTAGGGCCGTTTCCAATCAACCTGCCAAATTTCAGCCCATTTCGACACCATCGTGACAAATGACAAAATTGCCCTTGGCGCGGTTTTGCGTTGTTAATTTTCTGTACAACACATCTTCAACCTGGCATAATTAATACGAAAATTAATTATTCGGAGGCCTAAACGAAGGAATTTGTCTAAAATCCTGTGATCACGAGTCCAATTTCTGGGGTCGTTTCCAATCAACCTGCCAAATTTTGCCCCATTTCGACACCGTCGCAAAAAATGACGAAATTGCCCCTGGTGCAATTTTTCTTTGTTAATTTTCTGTCCAACACTTCTTCAACCTGACATAATTAATACGAAGATTAATTATTCAGATGCCTAAACGAAGGAATTTGGCTAAAATCCTGTGATCACGGGTCTATAGCCCGGATCCAATTTCTAGGGCCGTTTCCAATCAACCTGCCAAATTTCAGCCCATTTCGACACCATCGTGACAAATGACAAAATTGCCCTTGGCGCGGTTTTGCGTTGTTAATTTTCTGTACAACACATCTTCAACCTGGCATAATTAATACGAAAATTAATTATTCGGAGGGCTAAACGAAGGAATTTGGCTAAAATACCATGATCCCGAGTCTGTGCCCTGAGTCCAATTTTTGGGGTTGTTTCCAATCAATCTGCCAAATTTCGGCCCATTCTGACACAGTCGTGATAAATGACAAAATTGCCCCTGGTGCGTTTTTGCGTTGTTAATTTTCTGTCCAACACATCTTCAGCCTAATATAATTAATGCGAAAATTAATTATTCGGAGGCCTAAACGAAGGAATTTGTCTAAAATCCTGTGATCACGAGTCCAATTTCTGGGGTCGTTTCCAATCAACCTGCCAAATTTCGACCCATTCTGGCACCGTCGTGACAAATGACGAAATTGCCCCTGGTGCGGTTATTCTTTGTTAATTTTCTGTCCAACACTTCTTCAACCTGGCATAATTTATACGGAAATTAATTATTCGAAGGCCTAAACGAACGAATTTGGCTAAAATCCCGTGATCCCGGGTCTGTGCCCCGAGTGCAATTTCCGGGAACGTTTCCAATCAACCTGCCAAATTTCAACCCATTCCGACAACATCGCGAGAAATGATAAAATTGCCCCTAATGCGATTTTCCGTTGATAATTTTCTGTCCAACACATCTTCAACCTAACATAATTAACACGAAAATTAATTATTCGGAGGCCTAAACTTAGGAATTTGGCTAAAATCTCGTGATCTCGGGTCTAAGCCCCGAGTCCAATTTCTCAGTCAGTTTCCAATCAACCTACAAAATTTCAGCCAATTCCGACACCGTCGCGACAAATGACAAAATTTCCCTTGGTACGGTTTTTCTTTGTTAATTTTCTGTCAAAAACTTCTTCAACTTGACATAATTAATACGAAAATTAATTATTCGGAGGCCTAAATGAAGGAAATCCTGTATTCTCGGGTCTGTGCTATGAGTCCAATTTCTGGGGCCATTTCCAATCACTTGTCAAATTTCGACCCATTCCGACGCCGTCACGACAAATGACAAAATTGCCCCTGGTACGGTTTTGTGTTGTTAGTTAATACAGAAATTAATTATTCGGAGGCCTAAACGAAGGAATTTGGCTAAAATCCCGTGATCCCGAGTCCGTGCCCCAAGTCCAATTTCTGGGGCCGTTTCCAATCAACCTACGTAATTTCGGCCCATTCCGACACCATCGCTACAAATGACAAAATTGCCCCTGCACGCTTGGAAATTAATTATTTGGAGGCCTAAACGTGGGAATTTGGTTAAAATCCCGTGATCCCGGGAATGTGTCCTGAGTGCAATTACTAGGGCCGTTTCCAATCAACCTGTCAAATTTCGGCCCATTCCAACATTGTCGCGACAAATAACAAAATTGCCCCTGGTGCGATTTTGCGTTCTTAATTTTCTGTCCACACATCTTCAACCTTACATAACTAATACGAAAATTAATTATTCGGTGGGCTGAACGAAGGAATTTGGCTAAAATCCCATGATCCCGGGTATGTGCCCCGAGTCCAATTTCTCGGGCCATTTCCAATCTAACTGCCAAATTTCGGCCAATTCCAACCCCGTCGCGACAAATGACGAAATTTTCCCTGGTGCGGTTTTGCGTTGTTAATTTTCTGTCCAACACATCTTCAACCTGGCATAATTAAACGGATATTAATTATTCGGAGGCCTAAACGAAGGAAATCCTGTGATCCTAGGTCTGTGCCCCGAGTCCAATTTCTGGGGCCATTTCCAATCAACCTGCCAAATTTCGACTCATTTCGACACCGTCGCGCCAAATGACGAAATTGTCCCTGGTACGGTTTTGTGTTGTTAATTTTCTGTTCAACACACCTTCAGCCCGACGTAGTTAATACAAAAATTAATTATTTGGAGGCCTAAACGAAGGAATTTGGCTAAAATCCCACGATCCCGGGTCTGTACCTTGAGTCCAATTTCTGGGGTCGTTTCCAATCAGCCTGCCAAATTTGGGCTCATTTCGACGTCGTCGCGACAAATGACAAAACTGCCCTGGTGCGGCTTTGCGTTGTTAATTTTCTGCCCAACACATCTCCAACCTGACATAATTAATACGGAAATTAATTATTCGGATGACTAGACGAAGGAATTTGGCTAAAATCCAGTGATCCCGGGTCTGTGCCCCGAGTCCAATTTCTGGGGCCATTCCAATCAACTTGCCAAATTTCGATCCATTCTGACACCGTAGCAATAAATGTCGAAACTGCCCCCGGTGCAGTTTTGTGTTGTTAATTTTCTGTCCAACACATCTTCAACCTGACATAATTAATACGGATGTTAATTATTCGGAGGCCTACACGAAGGAATTTGGCTAAAATCCCGTGATCCCGGGTCAGTGCCCCAAGTCCAATTTCTAGGGCCGTTTCCAATCAACCTGCTAAATTTCGGCCCATTCCGACATCGTCGCGACAAAATGACGAAATTTCCCCTGGTGCGATTTTGCGTTGTTAATTTTCTGTCCAACACATCTTCAACCTAACATAATTAATACTAAAATTAATTATTCGGAGGCCTAAACAAAGGAATTTGGCTAAAATCCCGTGATCCCAGGTCTGTGCCCTGAGTCCAATTTCTAGGACCGTTTCCAATCAACCTGCCAAATTTCGGCCCATTCTGACGCCGTCGCGACAAATGACAAAATTGCCCCTGGTGTGGTTTTGCGTTGTTAATTTTCTACCAAACACAACTCCAACCTGTCATAATTAATACGTAAATTAATTATTCAGATGCCTAAACAAAGGAATTTGGCTAAAATCCCGTGATCCCGGGTCTGTGCCCCGAGTTCAATTTCTCGGGCCATTTCCAATCAACCTGCCAAATTTTGACCAATTCCGACACCATCGCGACAAATGATAAAATTGCCCCTGGTGCGGTTTTACGTTGTTAATTTTCTGTCCAACACATCTTCAACCTGACATAATTAATACGAAAATTAATTATTCGGAGGCCTAATCGAAGGAATTTGGCTAAAATCCCGTGATCCCGGATATGTGCCTCGAGTCCCATTTCTGGGGCCGTTTCCAATCAACCTGCCAAATTTCGGCACATTCCGAAACCATCGCGATGAATGACGAAATTGCCCCAGGTTCGATTTTGCGTTGCTAATTTTCTGTCCAACACTTCTTCAACCTTACATATTTAATACGAAAATTAACTATTCGGAGGCCTAAACGAACGATTTTGGCTAAAATCCCGTGATCCCGGGTATGTGCCCCAAGTCCAATTTATAGGGCCGTTTCCAATCAACCTACCATATTATTCGGAGGCCTAAATGAAGGAATCTGGCTAAAATCTCATGATCCCAGGTCTGTGCCCCGAGTCCAATTTCTGGGGCCGTTTCCAATCAACCTGCCAAATTTCGGCCCATTCCGACGTCGTCGTGACAAATGACGAAATTGTCCCTGGTGCGATTTTGCGTTGTTAATTTTCTGTCCAACACTTCTTCAACCTGACATAATTAATACGGAAATTAATTATTCGAAGGCCTAAACGAAGGAATTTGGCTAAAATCGTGTGACCTCGGGTATGTGCCCCGAGTCCAATTTCTCGGGCCGTTTCCAATCAACCAGCTAAATTTCGGCCCATTTCGACACCTTCGCGACAAATGACGAAATTACCCCAGGTGCGGTTTTGACACTTCTTCAACCTGACGTAATCAATACGGAAATTAATTATTAGGAGGCGTAAACGAAGGAATATGGCTAAAATCCCGTGATCCCGGTTCTGCGCCCCGAGTCCAATTTCTGGGGTCGTTTCAAATCAACCAGCCCAATTTTGGTCCATTCTGACACCGTTGCGACAAATGACAAAATTGCCCCTGGTGCAGTTTTGCGTTGTTAATTTTCTGTCCAACACATCTTCAACCTGACATAATTAATACGGAAGTTAATTATTTGGAGGCCTAAACAAAGGAATTTGGTTAAATTCCCGTGATCCCGAGTCTGTGCCCCGAGTCCAATTTCTTGGGCCGTTTCCAATCAACCAGTCAAATTTCTGCCCATTCCGACACCGTCGCGACAAATGACGAAATTACCCCTGATGCGGTTTTTCTTTGTTAATTTTTGGTCCTACACCTGCAGAGCGTGACATAATTAAGGCAGAAATTAATTATTCGGAGGCCTAAACAAAGGAATTTGTCTAAAATCTCGCGATCCCGAGTCTATGCCCCAAGTTCAATTTCTGGGGTCGTTTCTAATCAACCTGCCAAATTTTGGCCCATTCGAACACCGTTGCGATAAATGACGAAATTTCCCCTGGTGTGGTTTGTCTTTGTTAATTTTCTGTCCAACACCTCTTCAACCTGACATAATTAATGCGGAAATTAATTATTTAGACGCCTAAACAAAGGAATTTGGCTAATATCCCATGATCACGGGTCTGTGCCCCGAGTCCAATTTCTAGGGCCGTTTCCAATCGACCTGCCAAATTTTGGCCCATTCCGACACCGTCGAGACAAATGACGAAATTGCCTCAAGTGCGGATTTTCTTTGTTAATTTTCTATCTAACACTTCTTCAACCTAACATGATTAATACGAAAATTAATTATTCGGAGGCCTAAACGAAGGAATTTGGCTAAAATCCCGTGATCCCGGGTCTGTACCTCGAGTCCAATTTCTGGGGCCATTTCCAATCAACCTGCCAAATCTCGGCCCATTCCGACACCGTCGCGACAAATGACGAAATTTTCCCTGGTGCGGTTCTGCGTTGTTAGTTTTCAGTCCAACACATCTTCAACCTGACATAATCGATACGAAAATTAATTATTCGGACGCCTAAACGAAAGAATTTGGATAAAATCCTGTGATCCCGGGTCTGTGCCCCGAGTCCAATTTCTGGGCCCGTTTCCAATCAACCTGCCAAATTTCGGCCCATTCCGACACCATCCCGACAAATGACGAAATTTCCCCTGGTGCGGTTTTTTCTATTAATTTTCTATCCAACACTTCTTCAGCCTGACATAATTAATATGGAAATTAATTATTCAGAGAACTAAACGAAGGAATTTGGCTAAAATCCCATGAACCCGGGGTAGGGGCCGTTTCCAATCGACCTGCTAAATTTCGGCCCATTCCGACACCGTCGTAACAAATGGCGAAATTGCCTCTGAGCGGATTTTCTTTGTTAATTTTCTTTAGAACAATTCTTCAACCTTACATAATTAATATGAAAATTAATTAGTCGGAGGCCTGAACGAAGGAATTTGGCTAAAATCGCGTGACCCCGGGTATGTCCCCTGAGTCTAATTTCTCGGGCCATTTCCAATCAACCAGCTAAATTTCGGCCCATTCGGACAACTTTGCGACAAATGGTGAAATTGCCCCTGGTCCGGTTTTACTTTGTTAATTTTCTATCCAACACTTCTTCAACCTGACGTAATTAATACGGAAATTAATTATTCGGAGGCCTAAACGAAGGAATTTGGCTAAAATCCTGTGATCCTAGGTATGTGCCCCGAGTCCAATTTCAGGGGCCGTTTCCAATCAACCTTCCAAATTTTGGCCCATTCCGACACCGTCGCGACAAATGACGAAATTACCCCTGGTGCAATTTTGCGTTGTTAATTTTCTGTCCAACACATCTTCAACCTCACATATTTAATGTGGAAATTAATTATTCGGAGGCCTAAACGAAGGAATTTGGCTAAAATCCTGTGATCCCGAGTCTGTGCCCCGAGTCCAATTTTTGGGGCCGTTTCCAATCAACCTGTCAAATTTCGGCCCATTCCGACACCGTCACGACAAATGACTAAATTTCCCCTGGTGCGGTTTGTCTTTGTTAATTTTCTGTCCAACACCTCTTCAGCCTGACATAATTAATGAGAAAATTAATTATTCGGACGCCTAAATGAAGGAATTTGGCTAAAATTTCGTGATCCCGGGTCTGTGCCCCGAGTCCAATTTCTGAGGCCGGTTCCAATCAACCTGGCAAATTTTAGCCCATTCCGACACCTTCGCAACAAATGACGAAATTGCCCCTGGTGCGGTTTTGCGTTGTTAATTTTCTCTCCAACACTTCTTCAACCTGACGTAATTATTACGAAAATTAATTATTCGGAGGCCTAAACGAATGAATTTCGCTAAAATCCCATGATCCCAGGTCTGTGCCCCGAGTCCAATTTCTGTGGCCGTTTCCAATCAACCTGCCAAATTTCGGCCCATTCCGACATCATCACAAAAAATGACGAAGTTGCCCCTAGTGCTGTTTTTCTTTCATAATTTTTGGTCCAACACTTCCTCAGCGTGACATAATTAATACAGAAATTAATTATTCGGAGGCCTAAACAAAGGAATTTGGCTAAAATCCCGCGATCCCGGGTCTGTGCCCCGAGTGCAATTTCTGGGGCCGTTTCCAGTCAACCTGCCAAATTTCGGCCCATTCGGACACCGTCACGATAAATGACGAAATTTCCCTTGGTGCAGTTTTTCTTTGTTAATTTTCTGTCCAACACCTCTTCAACCTGACATAATTAATGCGAAAATTAATTATTCAGATGCCTAAACAAAGGAATTTGGCTAAAATCCCGTGATCCCGGGTTTGTGCCTCGAGTCCAATTTTTGGGGCCTTTCCAATCAACCTGCCAAGATTTGGCCCATTCTGACACCGTCGCGACAAATGACGAAATTGCCACTGGGGCGGTTTTGAGTTGTTAATTTTCTATCGAAAACATCTTCAACCTGACATAATTAATACGAAAATTAATTATTCAGAGGCCTAAATGAAGGAATTTGGCTAAAATCCCGTGAACCCGAGTCTATGCCCAGAGTCCAATTTCTCGGGCCGTTTCCAATCAACCTGCCAAATTTCGGCCCATTCCGACACCGTCGCGACAAACGACGAAATTGCCTTTGGTGCAGATTTTCTTTGTTAATTTTCTGTCTAACACTTCTTCAACCTAACATAATTAATACGAAAATTAATTATTTGGAGGCATAAACGAAGGAATTTAGCCAAAATCCCATTATCCCAGGTCTGTACCCCGAGTCCAATTTCTGGGGCCATTCCAATCAACCTTCCAAATTTCGGCCCATTCCGACACTGTCGCGACAAATGACGAAATTTTCCCTAGTGCGGTTTTGCGTTGTTAATTTTAGGTCCAACGCATCTTGAACCTGACATAATTAACACGGAAATTAATTATCCGGAGGCCTAAACGAAGGAATCTGGATAAAATCCTGTGATCCCGGGTATGTGTCCTTCTGGGGCCGTTTCCAATTAACCTACCAAATTTCGACCCATTCCGACACCATCACGACAAATGATAAGGAATTTGGTTAAAATCTCGTGATCCCGGGTTTGTACCCCGAGTCCAATTTCTCGGGCCGTTTCAAATCAACCTGCCAAATTTCGGCCCATTCTGACACCGTCTCGACAAATGACGAAATTGCCTCTGGTGCGGATTTTCTTTGTTAATTTTCTATTCAACACTTCTTCAACCTGACATAATTAATATGAAAATTAATTATTCAGAGGCCTAAACGAAGGAATTTGGTTAAAATCCCGTAATCCCAGGTCTCTACCCCGAGTCCAATTTCTGGAGCCGTTTCCAATCAACCTGCCAAATTTCAGCCCATTCGGAGGCCTAAATGAAGTAATTTGGCTAAAATCCCGTAATCCTAGGTCTGTACCCCGAGTCCAATTTCTGGAGCCGTTTCAAATCAACCTACCAAATTTCGGCCCATTCGGACACCGTCGAGACAAATGACGAAATTTCCCCTGGTGCGGTTTGTCTTTGTTAATTTTCTGTCCAACACCTCTTCAACCTGACATAATTAATGCGGAAATTAATTATTCAGGCGCCTAAATGAAGGAATATGGCTAAAATCTCGTGATCCCGAGTTTGTACCCCGAGTCCAATTTTCGGGGCCGTTTCCAATCAACCTGCCAAATTTCGGCCCATTCCGACACCCTCGCGAGAAATAACGAAATTACCCTTGGTGCATTTTTTCTTGGTTAATTTTTTGTCCAGTACATCCTCAGCGTAACATAATTAATACAGAAATTAATTATTCGGAGGTCTAAACGAAGGAATGTGGCTAAAATCCCGCGATCCCGAGTCTGGGCCCCGAGTCCAATTTCTGGGGCCGATTCCAATCAACCTGCCAAATTTCGGCCCATTCGGACACCGTCGAGACAAATGACGAAATTTCCCCTGGTGCGGTTTGTCTTTGTTAATTTTCTGTCCAACACCTCTTCAACCTGACATAATTAATGCGGAAATTAATTATTCAGGCGCCTAAATGAAGGAATATGGCTAAAATCTCGTGATCCCGAGTTTGTACCCCGAGTCCAATTTCCGAGGCCGTTTCCAATCAACCTGCCAAATTTCGGCCCATTCCGACACCCTCGCGAGAAATAACGAAATTACCCTTGGTGCATTTTTTCTTGGTTAATTTTTTGTCCAGTACATCCTCAGCGTAACATAATTAATACAGAAATTAATTATTCGGAGGTCTAAACGAAGGAATTTGGCTAAAATCCCGCGATCCCGAGTCTGGGCCCCGAGTCCAATTTCTGGGGCCGATTCCAATCAACCTGCCAAATTTCGGCCCATTCGGACACCGTCGCGACAAATGACGAAATTTCCCTTGGTGCGGTTTGTCTTTGTTAATTTCTGTCCAACACCTCTTCAACCTAACATATTTAATGCGGAAATTAATTATTTGGACGCCTAAATGAAGGAATTTAGGTAAAATCCCGTGATCCCAGGTCTGTGCCTCGAGTCCAATTTTTGGGGCTGTTTCCAATCAACCTACCAAATTTCGATCCATTCCGACATCATCGCGACAAATGACGAAATTGCCACTGGTGCGGTTTTGCGTTGTTAATTTTCTGCCCAAAACATCTTCAACCTAACATAATTAATACGGAAATTAATTATTCGGAGGCCTGAACGAAGGAATTTGGCTAAACTCCCGTGATCCCGGGTCTGTGCCCCGAGTCCAATTTCTTGGGCCGTTTCCAATCAACCTACCAAATTTTGACCCATTTGGACACCGTCGCGACAAATGATGAAATTGCCCCTGGTACGATTTTTCTTTGTTAATTTTTTGTCCAACACTTCTTTAGCCTAACATAATTAATATGGCAATTAATTATTCGGAGGCCTAGACGAAAGAATTTGGCTAAAATCTAGTGAGCCCGGGTATGTGCCACGTGTCCAATTTCTCAGGTCGTTTTCAATCAACCTACCACATTTCGGCCCATTCCGACATCGTCGCGACAAATGACGACATTGCCCCTCGTATAGTTTTTCTTTGTTAATTTTTTGTCCAACACATCCTCAGCGTGACATAATTAATACTGAAATTAATTATTCAGAGGCCTAAACGATGGAATTTGGCTAAAATCTCGTGATCCTGGGTCTGTACCCCGAGTCCAATTTCTCGGGCCATTTCCAATCAACCTACCAAATTTTGGCCCATTCCGACACCGTCGCAACAAATGACAAAATTGCCCCTGGTACGGTTTTTCTTTGTTAATTTTCTGTCCAACACTTCTTCAACCGGACATAATTAATACGGAAATTAATTATTCGAAGGCCTAAACGAACGAATTTGGCAAAAATCCCGTGATCCAGGGTTTGTGCACCGAGTCCAATTTCTCGGGCCGTTTTCAATCAACCTGCCAAATTTCAGCCCATTCCGACACCATCGCGACAAATGACGAAATTGCCTCTGGTGCGGATTTTCTTTGTTAATTTTCTGTCCAACACTTCTTCAACCTGACATAATTAATACGAAAATGAATTATTCGGAGGCCTAAATGAAGGAATTTGACTAAAATCCCGTGATCCCGGGTTTGTACCACGAGTCCAATTTCTGGGGCCATTTCAAATCAACCTATCAAATTTCGGCCCATTCCGACACCGTCGCGACAAATGACGAAATTTTCCCTGGGACGTTTTTTGCGTTGTTAATTTTCGGTCCAACACATCTTCAACCTGACATAATTAATACGGAAATTAATTATCCAAAGGCCTAAACGATGAAATTTGGATAAAATCCCATGATCCTGGGTCTGTGCCCCGAGTCCAATTTCTGGGGCCGTTTCCAATCAACAGGCCGAATTTTGGCCCATTTCGACACCATCGCGACAAATGACAAAATTTCCCCTGGTGCGGTTTTTATTTGTTAATTTTCTGTCTAACACTCCTTTAGCCTGACATAATTAATACGGAAATTAATTATTCGGAGGCCTAAATGAAGGAATTTGGCTAAAATCTAGTGATCCTGGGTCTGTGCCCCGAGTCCAATTTCAGGGTCTGTTTCCAATCAACCTGCCAAATTTCGGCCCATTCCGACACCGCCGCGACAAATGACGAAATTGCCCCTGGTGCGGTTTTGTGTTGTTAATTTTCTGTCCAACACTTCTTCAACCTGACGTAATTAATACGAAAATTAATTATTCGGAGGCCTGAACGAAGGAATTTGGATAAAATCCCGTGATCCCGGTTCTGTGCCTCGAGTCCAATTTCTGGGGCCGTTTCCAATCAACCTGCTAAATTTTAGCCCATTCCGATGTTGTCGTGACAAATGTCGAAATTGCTCCTGGTGCAGTTTTGCGTTGTTAATTTTCTGTCCAACACAATTTCAACCTGACATAATTAATACGAAAATTAATTATTCGGAGGCGTAAACGAAGGAATTTGGCTAAAACCCCGTGATCCCGTGTCTGTGCCCCGAGTCCAATTTCTGGGGCCGTTTCCAATCAACCTACCAAATTTCGGCCCATTCCGACACCGTTGCGACAAATGACGAAATTGCCCCTGGTGCGGTTTTTCTTTGTTAATTTTTTGTCCAACGCTTCCTCAGCCTGACATAACTAATACGGCAATTAATTATTCGGAGGCCCAGACGAAAGAATTTGGCTAAAATCCAATGACCCCGGGCCTGCGCCCCGAGTCCAATTTCTTGGGCCGTTTCCAATCAACCTACCAAATTTAGCCCCATCCCGACATCATCGCGACAAATGACGAAATTGCCCCTGGTGCTGTTTTTCTTTGTTAATTTTCTGTCAAACACTTCTTTAGCCTGACAAAATTAATACGATAATTAATTATTCGGAGGCCTAGACGAAAGTATTTAGCTAAAATCTAGTGACCCCGGGTATGTGCCCCGTGTCCAATTTCTCGGGCCGTTTCCAGTCAACCTGCCATATTTCGGCCCACTCCGACACCGTCGTGACAGATGACAACATTGCCCCTGGTGTGGTTTTTCTTTGTTAATTTTTTGACCAACACTTCTTCAACCTGATATAATTAATACGGAAATTAATTATTTGAAGGACTAAACGAACGAATTTGACAAAAATCCCGTGATCCAGGGTTTACGAACCGATTCCAATTTCTCGGGCCGTTTTCAATCAACCTGCCAAATTTCGGCCCATTCCGACACCGTCGCGACAAATGACGAAATTGCCTCTGGTGCGGATTTTCTTTGTTAATTTTCTGTCCAACACTTCTTCAACCTGACATAATTAATATGAAAATTAATTATTCGGAGGCCTAAATGAAGGAATTTGGCTAAAATCCCGTGATCCTGGGTTTGTACCACGAGTCCAATTTCTGGGGCCGTTTCAAATCAACCTGCCAAATTTCGGCCCATTCCGACACCTTCGCGACAAATGACGAAATTTTCCCTGGTGCGATTTAGCGTTGTTAATTTTTGGTCCAACACATCTTCAACTTGACATAATTAATACGGAAATTAATTATCCGGAGGCCTAAACGATGGAATTTGGACAAAATCCCGTGATCCCGGGTCTGTGCCCCGAGTCCAATTTCTGGGGCCATTTCCAATCAACCTGCCGAATTTCGGCCCATTCCGACACCATCGCGACAAATGACAAAATTTCCCCTGGCGCGATTTTTATTTGTTAATTTTCTATCCAACACTTCTTTAGCCCGACATAATTAATATGGAAATTAATTATTTGGAGGCCTAAACGAAGGAATTTGGCAAAAATTTAGTGATCCTGGGTCTGTGCCAAAAGTCCAAGTTCAGGGTCGGTTTCCAATCAACCTGCCAAATTTCGGCCCATTCCGACACCGCCGCGACAAATGACGAAATTGCCCCTGGTGCGATTTTATGTTGTTAATTTTCTGTCCAACACTTCTTCAACCTGACGTAATTAATACGAAAATTAATTATTCGGAGGCCTAAACGAAGAAATTTGGCTAAAATCCCGTGATCCCGGTTCTGTGCCTCGAGTCCAATTTCTGGGGCCGTTTCCAATCAACATGCCAGATTTTTGCCCATTCCGATGCCGTCGCGACAAATGACGAAATTGCTCCTGGTGCAGTTTTGCGTATTAATTTTTTGTCCAACACATCTTCAACCTGACATAATTAATACGAAAATTAATTATTCGGAGGCGTAAACGAAGGAATTTGGCTAAAACCCCGTGATCCCGTGTCTGTGCCCCGAGTCCAATTTCTGGGGCCGTTTCCAATCAACCTACCAAATTTCTGCCCATTCCGACACCGTCGCGACAAATGCCGAAATTCCTTCTGGTACGGATTTTCTTTGTTAATTTTCTGTTCAACACTTCTTCAATCTGACATAATTAGTACAAAAATTAATTATTTGGAGGCCTAAGTGAAGGAATTTGGCTAAAATCCCATGATCCTAGGTCTGTACCCCGAGTCCAATTTCTGGGGCCGCTTCCAATCAACCTGCCAAATTTCGGCCCATTCGGACACCGTCGCGACAAATGACGAAATTTCCCCTGGTACGGATTTTCTTTGTTAATTTTCTATCCAACACATCTTCAACCTGACATAATTAATACGAAAATTAATTATTCGGACGCGTAAACGAAGGAATTTGGCTAAAACCCCGTGATCCCGTGTCTGTGCCCCGAGTCAAATTTTTGGGGCCGTTTCTAATCAACCTGTCAATTTTCGGCCCATTCTGACACCGTCGCGACAAATGACGAAATTGCCCCTGGTGCGATTTTTCTTTGTTAATTTTTTGTCCAACACTTCCTCAGCCTGACTTAATTAATACGACAATTAATTATTCGGAGGCCAAGACGAAAGAATTTGGCTAAAATCCAGTGACCCCGGGTCTACGCCCCGAGTCCAATTTCATGGGCCGTTTCCAATCAACCTACCAAATTTCGCCCCATTCGGACACCGTCGCGACAAATGACGAAATTGCCCCTGGTGCGGTTTTTCTTTGTTAATTTTCTGTCAAACACTTCTTTAGCCTGGCATAATTAATACGACAATTAATTATTCAGAGGCCTAGACGAAAGAATTTGGCTAAAATCCAGTGACCCCGGGTATGTGCCCCGTGTCCAATTTCTCTGGCCGTTTCCAGACAACGTGCCATATTTCGGCCCACTCCGACACCGTCGTGACAAATGACAACATTGCCCCTGGTGCAGTTTTTCTTTGTTAATTTTTTGCCCAACACGTCCTCAACGTGACATATTTAATACTGAAATTAATTATTTAGAGGCCTAAACAAAGGAATTTGGCTAAAATCTAATGATCCAGGGTCTGTGCACTGAGTCCAATTTCTCGGGCCGTTTCCAATCAACCTGCCAAATTTCGGCCCATTCTGACACCGTCGCGACAAATGATGAAATTGCCTCTAGTGCGGATTTTCTTTGTTAATTTTCTGTCCAACACTTCTTCAACCTGACATAATTGATGCGATAATTAATTATTCGGAGGCGTAAATGAAGGTATTTGTCTAAAATCCCGTGATCCAGTGTCTGTGCCCCGAGTCCAATTTCTAGGGCCGTTTCCAATCAACCTGCCAAATTTTGGTCCATTCCGACACCGTCGCTACAAATGACGAAATTGCCCCTGGTACGGTCTTTCTTTGTTAATTTTTTGTCCAACGCTTCCTCAGCCTGACAAAATTACACGGCAATTAATTATTCGAAGGCCTAGATGAAGGAATTTGGCTAAAATCCAGTGACCCTGGGTCTGTGCCCCGAGTGCAATTTCTTGGGCCGTTTCCAATCAACCTACCAAATTTCGGCCCATTCCGAAACCGTCGTGACAAATGACGAAATTGCTCCTGGTTCGGTTTTTCTTTGTTAATTTTCTATCAAACACTTCTTCAGCTTGACATAATTAATACGACAATTAATTATTCGGAGGCCTAGACGAAAGAATTTGGCTAAAATCTAGTGACCCCGGGTCTGTGCCCCGAGTCCAATTTCTTGGGCTGTTTCCAATCAACCTACCAAATTTTGGCCCATTCCGTCGTGGCAAATGACGAAATTGCCCCTGGTGCGATTTTTCTTTGTTAATTTTCTGTCAAACACTTCTTCAGCCTGACATAATTAACACGACAATTAATTATTCGGGGGCCTAGACGAAAGAATTTGGCTAAAATCCAATGACCCTGGGTATGTGCCCCGTGTCCAATTTCTCGAGCCGTTTCCAGTCAACCTGCCATATTTCGGCCCACTCCGACACCATCGTGACAAATGACAACATTACCCCTGGTGCGGTTTTTCTTTGTTAATTTTTTGTCCAACACGTCCTCAACGTGACATAATTAATACTGAAATTAATTATTCGAAGGCCTAAACGAATGAATTTTGCTAAAATCCAATGATCTCGGGTCCGTGCCCCGAGTCCAATTTCTCGAGCCGTTTCCAATCAACCTACCAAATTTCGGCCCATTTCGACACCATCGCGACAAATGACGAAATTACCCTTGGTACGATTTTTCTTTGTTAATTTTCTATCCAACACTTCTTCAACCTGACATAATTAATATGAAAATTAATTATTCGGAGGCCTAAATGAAGGAATTTGGCAAAAATCCCGTGATCCTGGGTTTGTGCACCGAGTCCAATTTCTCGGGCCGTTTCCAATCAACCTGCCAAATTTCGGCCCATTCCGACACCGTCGCGACAAATGACGAAATTACCTCTGGTGCAAATTTTCTTTGTTAATTTTCTGTCCAACACTTCTTCAACCTGACATAATTAATACGGAAATTAATTATCCGGAGGCCTAAACAATGGAATTTGGATAAAATCCCGTGATCCCGGGTTTGTGCCCCGAGTCCAATTTCTAGGGTTGTTTCCAATCAACCTGTCGAATTTCGGCTATTCCGACACCATCGCGACAAATGACAAAATTTCCCCTGGTACGGTTTTGCGTTGTTAATTTTCTATCCAACGCTTCCTTAGCCTGACATAATTAATACGGAAATTAATTATTCGGAGGTCTAAACGAAGGAATTTGGCTAAAATCCAGTGATCATGGGTCTGTACCCCGAGTCCAATTTCAGGGTCTGTTTCCAATCATCCTGCCAAATTTAGCCCATTCTGACACCGCCACGACAAATGACAAAAATGCCCCTGGTGCAATTTTGCGTTGTTAATTTTTTGTCCAACACGTTTTCAACATTACATAATTAATACGAAAATTAATTATTCGGAGGACTAAACGAAGGAATCTGCCTAAAATCTCGTGATCCCGGATCTGTGCCCCGAGTCCAATTTTTCGGGTCGTTTCCAATCAACCTACCAAATTTCGGCCCATTCGGACACTGTCACGACAAATGACGAGATTTCCTCTGGTGCGGTTTGTCTTTGTTAATTTTCTGTCCAACACCTCTTCAACCCGACATAATTAATGCGGAAATTAATTGTCCGGAGGCCTAAACGAAGGAATTTAACTAAAATCCCATGATACCGGGTCTGTGCCCTGAGTCCAATTTCTGGGGCCGTTTCCAATCAACCTGCCAAATTTTGGCCCATTCCGACACCATCGCGACAAATCATGAAATTGCCACTGGTGTAGTTTTGCGTTGTTAATTTTTTGTCCAAAACATCTTCAACCTGACATAATTAATACAAAAATTAATTATTCGGAGGCCTAAATGAAAGAATTTGGCTAAAATCCCGTGATCCCGGGTCTGTGCCCCGAGTTCAATTTCTGGGGCCGTTTCCAATCAACCTGCCAAATTTCGGCCCATTCCAACACCGTTGTGGCAAATGAAAAATTTGCCCCTGACGCAGTTTTGCGTTGTTAATTTTCTGTCCAACACATCTTCAACTTGACATAATTAATTCGAAAATTAATTATTCAGAGGCCTAAATGAATGAATTTCTCTAAAATCCCTTGATCCCGGGTATGTGCCTCGAATTCAATTTCTGGGGCCGTTTCCAATCAACCTGCCAAATTTTGGTCTATTCCGACACCATCGTGACAAATGATGAAGGAATTTGGCTAAAATCCCATGATCCCGGGTTTGTGTCCCGAATCCAATTTCTCGGGCCGTTTCCAATCAACCTGCCAAATTTCGGCCCATTCCGACACCGTCGCGACAAATGACGAAATTGCATCTGGTGTGGACTTTCTTTGTTAATTTTCTGTCTAACACTTCTTCAACCTAACATAATTAATACGAAAATTAATTATTCGGAGGCCTAAATGAAGGAATTTAGCTAGAATCCCGTGATCCCAAGTCTGTACCCCGAGTCCAATTTCTGGGGCCAATTCCAATCAACCTGCCAAATTTTGGCCCATTCGGACACCGTCGCGACAAATGATGAAATTTCCCTTGGTCCAATTTGTCTTTCTTAATTTTCTGTCCAACACCTCTTCAACCTGACATAATTAACGTGAAAATTAATTATTTGGATGCCTAAATGAAGGAATTTAGCTAAAATCCCGTGATCCCGGGTCTGTGCCTCGAGTCCAATTTCTGGGGCCGTTTCCAATCAACCTGCCAAATTTCGACCCATTCCGACACCGTTGCGATAAATGACGAAATTGCCACAGGTGCGGTTTTGCGTTATTAATTTTCTACACAAAACATCTTCAACCTAACATAATTAATACGAAAATTAATTATCCGGACGCCTAAACGAAGGAATTTGGCTAAACTCCCGTGATCCCGGGTCTGTGCCCCGAGTCCAATTTCTTGGGCCGTTTCCAATCAACCTACCAAATTTCGGCCCATTCAGACATCGTCGCGACAAATGACGAAATTGCCCCTGGTGCGGTTTTATTTGTTAATTTTTTGTCAAACACATCTTTACCCTAACATAATTAATACGGCAATTAATTATTCGGAGGCCTATACGAAAGAATTTTGCTACAATCCAGTGAGCCCGAGTATGTGCCCCGTGTCCAATTTCTCGTGCCGTTTTCAATCAACCAGCCACATTTCGGCCCACTCTGACACCGTCGCGACAAATGACGACATTGTCCCTGGTGCAGTTTTTCGTTGTTAATTTTTTGTCCAACACGTCCTCAATGTGACATAATTAATACTAAAATTAATTATTCGGAGGCCTAAACGAAGGAATTTGGCTAAAATCTCGTGATCCCGGGTCTGTTCCCCGAGTCCAATTTCTCAGGCCGTTTCCAATCAACCTACCAAGTCTTTGCCCATTCTGACACCGTCGCGACAAATGACGAAATTGCCACTAGTACGGTTTTTCTTCGTTAATTTTCTGACCAACACTTCTTCAACCTGACATAATTAATATGAAAATTAATTACTCAAAGGCCTAAACGAATGAATTTGGCAAAAATCCTGTGATCCAGGGTTTGTGCAATGAGTCCAATTTCTCGGGCCGTTTCCAATCAACCTGCCAAATTTCGGCCCATTCTGACACCGTCGCGACAAATGATGAAATTGCCTCTAGTGCGGATTTTCTTTGTTAATTTTCTGTCCAACACTTCTTCAACCTGACATAATTGATGCGATAATTAATTATTCGGAGGCGTAAATGAAGGTATTTGTCTAAAATCCCGTGATCCAGTGTCTGTGCCCCGAGTCCAATTTCTAGGGCCGTTTCCAATCAACCTGCCAAATTTTGGTCCATTCCGACACCGTCGCTACAAATGACGAAATTGCCCCTGGTACGGTTTTTCTTTGTTAATTTTTTGTCCAACGCTTCCTCAGCCTGACATAATTAACACGGAAATTAATTATTCGAAGGCCTAGATGAAGGAATTTGGCTAAAATCCAGTGACCCTGGGTCTGTGCCTCGAGTGCAATTTCTTGGGCCGTTTCCAATCAACCTACCAAATTTCGGCCCATTCCGAAACCGTCGTGACAAATGACGAAATTGCTCCTGGTTCGGTTTTTCTTTGTTAATTTTCTATCAAACACTTCTTCAGCTTGACATAATTAATACGACAATTAATTATTCGGAGGCCTAGACGAAAGAATTTGGCTAAAATCTAGTGACCCCGGGTCTGTGCCCCGAGTCCAATTTCTTGGGCTGTTTCCAATCAACCTACCAAATTTTGGCCCATTCCGTCGTGGCAAATGACGAAATTGCCCCTGGTGCGATTTTTCTTCGTTAATTTTCTGTCAAACACTTCTTCAGCCTGACATAATTAATACGACAATTAATTATTCGGGGGCCTAGACGAAAGAATTTGGCTAAAATCCAATGACCCTGGGTATGTGCCCCGTGTCCAATTTCTCGAGCCGTTTCCAATCAACCTACCAAATTTCGGCCCTTTCCTACACCCTTGCGACAACTGACGAAATTTCTCCCGGTACGATTTTTCTTTGTTAATTTTTTGTCCAACACGTCCTCAACGTGACATAATTAATACTGAAATTAATTATTCGAAGGCCTAAACGAATGAATTTTGCTAAAACCCAATGATCTCGGGTCCGTGCCCCGAGTCCAATTTCTCGAGCCGTTTCCAATCAACCTACCAAATTTCGGCCCATTTCGATACCATCGCGACAAATGACGAAATTACCCTTGGTACGATTTTTCTTTGTTAATTTTCTATCCAACACTTCTTCAACCTGACATAATTAATATGAAAATTAATTATTCGGAGGCCTAAAAGAAGGAATTTGGCAAAAATCCCGTGATCCTGGGTTTATGCATCGAGTCCAATTTCTCGGGCCGTTTCCAATCAACCTGCCAAATTTCGGCCCATTCCGACACCGTCGTGACAAATGACGAAATTGCCTCTGGTGCGGATTTTCTTTATTAATTTTCTGTCCAACACTTCTTCAACCTGACATAATTAATACGGAAATTAATTATCCGGAGGCCTAAACGATGGAATTTGGATAAAATCCCGTGATCTCGGGTTTGTGCCCCGAGTCCAATTTCTAGGGCTGTTTCCAATCAACCTGTCGAATTTCGGCCCATTCCGACACCATCACGACAAATGACAAAATTTCCCCTGGTGCGGTTTTGCGTTGTTAATTTTCTGTCCAACACTTCTTTAGCCTGACATAATTAATACGGAAATTAATTATTCGGAGGCCTAAACGAAGGAATTTGGCTAAAATCCAGTGATCATGGGTCTGCGCCCCGAGTCCAATTTCAGGGTCCTTTTCCAATCAACCTGCCAAAATTAGCCCATTCCGACACCGCCACAACAAATGATGAAAATGCCCCTGGTGCGGTTTTTCGCTGTTAATTTTCTACCTAACACGTCTTCAAAATTAATTATTCGGAGGTCTAAATGAAGGAATTTGCCTAAAATCCCATGATCCTGGATCTGTGCCCCGTGTCCAATTTTTCGGGTCGTTTCCAGTCAACCTTCCAAATTTCGGCCCATTCGAACATGGTCGCGACAAATGACGAAATTCCCCTGGTGCGGTTTGTCTTTGTTAATTTTCCGTCCAACACCTCTTCAACCTGACATAATTAATGCAGAAATTAATTATTCGAACGCCTAAACGAAGGAATTTGACTAAAATCCCGTGATCCCGAGTCTATGCCCCGAGTCCAATTTTTGGGGCCGTTTCCAATCAACCTGCCAAATTTCGGCCCATTTCAACACCATTGCGAGAAATGAAGAAATTAGCCATGGTGCGTTTTTTCTTGTTTAATTTTTTGTCCAGCACTTCCTCAGCGTAACATAATTACTACAGAAATTAATTATTCGGAGGCCTAAACGAAGAAATTTGGCGAAAATCCCACGATCCCGAGTCTAGGCCCCGAGTCCAATTTCTGGGGCCGATTCAAATGAACCTGTCAAATTTCGGCCCATTCCGACACCGTCATGACAAATGATGAAATTTCCCCTGGGGCGGCTTGTCTTTGTTAATTTTCTGTCCAACACCTCTTCAACCTGACATAATTAATGCGGAAATTAATTATTCGGACGCCTAAATGAAGGAATTTAGCTAAAATCCCGTGATCTCGGGTCTGAGCCTCGAGTCCAATTTCTGGGGCCGTTTCCAATCAACATGCCAAATTTCGGCCCATTCTGACACCGTCGCGACAAATAACGAATTGCCATTGGTGCGGTTTTGTGTTGTTAATTTTCTGCCCAAAACATCTTCAACCTAACATAATTAATAGGGAAATTAATTATTCGGAGGCCCAAACGAAGGAATTTGGCTAAAATCCCGTGATCCCGGGTCTGTGCCCCGAGTCCAATTTCTGGGGCCGTTTCCAATCAACCAAACAAATCTCAGCCCATTCGGACACCATCGTGACATATGACGAAATTTCCCCTGGTACGGTTTGTCTTTGTTAATTTTCGGTCCAACACCTCTTCAACCTGACATAATTAATGCGGAAATTAATTATTCGGCCGCCTAAACGAAGGAATTTGACTAAAATCCCGTGATCCCGAGTCTGTGCCCCGAGTCCAATTTCTAGGGCCGTTTCCAATCAACCTGCCAAATTTTGGCCCATTCCGACACCGTCGCAACAAATGACGAAATTGCCACTGGTGCAGTTTTGCATTGTTAATTTTCTGTCCAAAACATCTTCAACCTGACATAATTAATACGAAAATTAATTATTCGGAGGCTTAAACGAAAGAATTTGGCTAAAATCCTATGATCCCGAGTCTTTGCCCCGAGTCCAATTTCTGGGGCCGTTTCCAATCAACCTGCCAAATTTCGGCCCATTCCGACACCGTCGCGACAAATGAAAAAATTGCCCCTGGTGCGGCTTTGCGTTGTTAATTTTCTGTCCAGCACATCTTCAACCTGACATAATTAATACGAAAATTAATTATTCAGAGGCCTAAACGAATGAATTTGGCTAAAATCCCGTGATCCCGGGTATGTGCCTCGAGTCCAATTTCTGGGGCCTTTTCCAATCAACCTGCCAAATTTCGGTCCATTCCGACACCATCGCGACAAATGACGAAGGAATCTGGCTAAAATCCCGTGATCCCGGGTTTGTGCCCCGAGTCCATTTTCTCGGGTCGTTTTCAATCAACCTGCCAAACTTCGACCTATTCCGACACCGTCGCGACAAATGACGAAATTGCATCTGGTGCGGATTTTCTTTGTTAATTTTCTATTCAACACTTCTTCAACCTGACATGTACGAAAATTAATTATTCGGAGGCCTAAACGAAGGAATTTGGCTAAAATCCCATAATCCCAGGTCTGTACCCCGAGTCCAATTTCTGGGGCCGTTTCCAATCAACATGCCATATTTCGGCCCATTCCGACACCGTCGCGACAAATAACGAATTGCCATTGGTGCGGTTTTGCGTTGATAATTTTCTGCCCAAAACATCTTCAACCTGACATAATTAATAGTGAAATTAATTATTCGGAGGCCTAAACGAAGGAATTTGGCTAAAATCTCGTGATCCCAGGTCTGTACCCCGA
The DNA here is from genome assembly GCF_002742605.1 of Olea europaea var. sylvestris. NCBI lineage: Eukaryota > Viridiplantae > Streptophyta > Magnoliopsida > Lamiales > Oleaceae > Olea > Olea europaea. The sequence goes on from NW_019228691.1 coordinate 288,764, forward strand.
GTTCAATTTCTGGGGCCATTTCCAATCAACCAAACAAATCTCGGCCCATTCGGACACCATCGTGACATATGACGAAATTTCCCCGGGTACGGTTTGTCTTTGTTAATTTTCGGTCCAACACCTCTTCAACCTGACATAATTAATGCGGAAATTAATTATTCGGCCGCCTAAACGAAGAAATTTGACTAAAATCCTGTGATCCCGAGTCTGTACCCCGAGTCCAATTTCTAGGGCCGTTTCCAATCAACCTGCCAAATTTGGGCCCATTCCGACACCGTCGCAATAAATGACGAAATTGCCACTGGTGCAGTTTTGCATTGTTAATTTTCTGTCCAAAACATCTTCAACCTGACATAATTAATACGAAAATTAATTATTCGGAGGCCTAAACGAAGGAATTTGGCTAAAATCCCGTGACCCAAAGTTTGTACCCCTAGTCCAATTTCTGGGGTCATTTCCAATCAACCTGCCTAATTTTGGCCGACTCCAACACCGTCACGACAAACGATGAAATTTTCCCTGGTGCGGTTTTTATTTGTTAATTTTCTGTCCAACACCTCTTTAACCTGCCGTAATTAATACGAAAATTAATTATTCAGAGGCCTAAATGAAGGAATTTGGCTTAAATCCAATGATCTCAGGTCTGTGCCCCCAGTCCAATTTTGGGGGCCGTTTCCAATCAACCTGCCCAATTTCGGCCCATTCTGACACCGTCGCGACAAATGACGAAACTGCCCCTGGTACGATTTTGCGTTGTTAATTTTTTGTCCAACACATCTTCAACCTGACATAATTAATACAGAAATTAATTATTCGGAGGCCTAAACGAAGGAATTTGGTTAAAATCCCGTGATCCCGAGTCTGGGCCTCGAGTCCAATTTTTGGGGCCGATTCCAGTCAACCTGCCAAATTTCGGCCCATTCGGACACCGTGGCGACAAATGATGAACTTTTCCCTGGTGCGCTTTGTCTTTGTTAATTTTCTGTCCAGCACCTCTTCAACCTGACTTAATTAATGCGGAAATTAATTATTCGGACGCCTAAATGAAGGAATTTAGCCAAAATCCTATGATCCCAGGTCTGTACCTCGAGTCCAATTTCTAGGGCCATTTCCAATCAACCCGCCAAATTTCAGCCCATTCCGACACTATCGCGACAAATGGCGAAATTGCCACCGGTGCGATTTTGCGTTGTTAATTTTTTGCCCAAAACATCTTCAACCTGACATAATAAATACGAAAATTAATTATTCGGAGGCCTAAACGAAGGAATTTGGCTAAAATCCCGTGATCCTAGGTCTGTGCCCCAAGTCCAATTTCTTGGGCCGTTTCCAATCAACCTACCAAATTTTGGCCCATTCCGACACCGTCGCGACAAATGACGAAATTACCCCTGGTGTGATTTTTCTTTGTTAATTTTCTGTCAAACAGTTCTTCAACCTGACATAATTAATGCATCAATTAATTATTCAGAGGCCTAGACGAAAGAATTTGGCTAAAATCCAGTTACCCTGGGTATGTGCCCCGTGTCCAATTTCTCGGGCCATTTCCAATCAACCTGCCATATTTCGGCCCATTTCGACAACGTCACGACAAATGAAAACATTGCCCTTAGTGTGGTTTTTCTTTGTTAATGTTTTGTCCAACAAGTCCTCAGAGTGACATAATTAATACTGAAATTAATTATTCGGAGGCCTAAATGAAGGAATTTGGCTAAAATCCAATAATCCTGGGTCTGTGCTCCGAGTCCAATTTCTCGGGTCATTTCCAATCAACCTACCAAATTTCGGCCCATTCCGACAAAATCGCGACAAATGACGAAATTGCCCCTTGAACGGTTTTTCTTTGTTAATTTTCTGTCCAACACTTCTTCAACCTGACATAATTAATACAGAAATTAATTATTCGGAGGCCTAAACGAAGGAATTTGGCAAAAATCCCGTGATCCCGGGTTGTGTACCAAGTCCAAATGCTTGAGCCGTTTACAATCAACTTGCCAAATTTCGGCCCATTCCGACACCGTCACGACAAATGACGAAATTACCTCTGGTGCAGATTTTCTTTGTTAATTTTCTGTCCAACACTTCTTCAACCTAACATAATTAACACGGAAATTAATTATCCGGAGGCCTAAACGATGGAATTTAAATAAAATCCCGTGATCTCGGGTCTGTGCCCCGAGTCCAATTTCTGGGGCTGTTTCCAATCAACCCACAAAATTTTGGCCCATTCCGACACCATCGCAACAAATGACAAAATTTCCCCTGGTGCGGTTTTTATTCGTTAATTTTCTGTCCAACACTTCTTTAGCCTGACATAATTAACACGGAAATTAATTATTCAAAGGCCTAAACGACGGAATTTGGCTAAAATGCAGTGATCCTGGGTTCGTGCCCGAGTCCAATTTTAGGGTCCGTTTCCAATCAACCTGCCAAATTTCGGCCCATTCCGACACCGCCACGACAAATGACGAAATTGCCCCTGGTGCAGTTTTGCGTTGTTAATTTTCTGTCCAATACATCTTCAAGTTTGCATAATTAATACGAAAATTAATTATTCAGAGGCCTAAACGAAGGAATTTGGCAAAAATCCCGTGATCCCGGATCTATGCCTCGAGTCCAATTTTTGGGTCATTTCCAATCAACCTACCAAATTTCGGCCCATTCCGACACCGTCACGACAAATGACGAAATTTCCCCTGGTGCGGTTTGTCTTTGTTAATTTTCTATCCAACACCTCTTCAACCTATCATAATTAATATGAAAATTAATTATTCGGAAGCCTAAATGAAGGAATTTGGCTATAATCCCATGATCTCAGGTCTGTGTTCCCAATCCAATTTCGGGGACCGTTTCCAATCAACCTGCTGAATTTCGACCCATTCCGACACCGTCGCAACAAATGACGAAATTGCCCCTGATGCGGTCTTGCATTGTTAATTTTCTGTCCAACACATCTTCAACCTGACATAATTAATACGGAAATTAATTATTCGGAGGCCTAAACGAAGGAATTCGGCTAAAATTTCATGACCCCTTTTATTTGCCCCGAGTCCAATTTCTCGGGCCGTTTCCAATCAACCTGCTAAATTTCGGTCCATTCTGACACCGTCGCGACAAATGATGAAATTGCCCCTGGTGCGGTTTTGCGTTGTTAATTTTCTGTCCAACATTTCTTCAACCTGACGTAATTAATACGAAAATTAATTATTCGGAGGCTAAACGAAGGAATTTGGCCAAAATCCCGTGATCCCGGGTCTGTTCCCCGAGTCCAATTTCTGGGGCTGTTTCCAATCAACCTGCCAAATTTCGACCCATTCCGACACTGTCACGACAAATGATGAAATTACCCTTGGTGTAGTTTTGCATTGTTAATTTTCTGTCCAACACATCTTCAACCTGACATAATGAATACGGAAATTAATTATTCAGAGGCCTAAATGAAGGAATTTGGCTAAAATCCCGTGATCCCGAGTCTGTGCCCCGAGTCCAATTTCTTGGCCGTTTCCAATCAACGTGCCAAATTTCAGCCCATTTCGACACCGTCGCGAGAAATGATGAAATTGCCCCTGGTGCGATTTTTCTTTTTAATTTTTTCTCCAACACTTCCTCAGCGTGACATAATTAATCCAGAAATTAATTATTTGGAGGCCTAAACGAAGGAATTCGGCTGAAATCCTGCGATCCCGAGTCTGTGCCCCGAGTACAATTTCTGGGGCCGTTTCCAATCAACCTGCCAAATTTCGGCCCATTCAGACATCGTCGCAACAAATGACGAAATTTTCCCTGGTACGGTTTGTCTTTGTTAATTTTCTGTCCAACACCTATTCAACCTGACATAATTAATGCGAAAATTAATTATTCGGACGCCTAAACGAAGGAACTTGGCTAAAATCTCGTAATCCCAGGTATGTGCCCGGAGTCCAATTTCTGGGGCCGTTTCCAATCAACCTGCCAAATTTCGGCCCATTCCAACACCATCGTGACAAATGACGAAATTTTCCCAGGTGCGGTTTTTTTTTGTTAATTTTCTGTCCAACACTTCTTCAGCCATACATAATTAATACAAAAATTAATTATTCGGAGGCCAAAATGAAGGAATTTGGCTAAAATCCCGTGATCCCGGGTTTGACCCCGAGCCAAATTTCTTGGGCCGTTTCCAATCAACCTGCCAAATTTCGACCCATTCCGACACCATCGTGACAAATGACGAAATTTCCCCTGGTGCGGTTTTTCTTTGTTAATTTTCTGTCCAACACTTCTTCAGCCTGACATAATTAATACGGAAATTAATTATTCGGAGGCCTAAACGAAGGAATTTGGCTAAAATCCCGTTATCCCGGGTCTGTGCCTCGGGTCCAATTTCTGGGGCCGTTTCCAATCAACTTGTCCAATTTCAGTCCATTCTGACACCGTCGCGATAAATGTCGAAATTGCCCCTGGTGCGGTTTTGCGTTGTTAATTTTCTGTCCAACACGTCTTCAACATTACATAATTAATACAAAAATTAATTATTCGGTGGCCTAAACGACGGAATTTGGCTAAAATCCAGTGATCCCGGTCCGTGCCCCGAGACCAATTTCTGGGGCTGTTTCCAATCAACCTGCCGAATTTCGGCACATTTCGACATCGTCGCGACAAATGACAAAATTGCCCCAAGTACGATTTTGCATTGTTAATTTTCTGTTGAACACATCTTCAACCTAACATAATTATTACGAAAATTAATTATTCGAAGGCCTATATTAATTTCGGAGGCCTAAACGAAGGAATTTGGCAATAATACCGTGACCCGGGTATGTGCCTCGAGTCCAATTTCTCGGGCCGTTTCCAATCAACCTGCTAAATTTCGGCCCATTCCGACACCATCGCGACAAATGACGAAATTGCCCCTGGTTCGGTTTTTCTTTGTCAATTTTTTGTCCAACACTTCTTCAACCTAACATAATTAATACGAAAATTAATTATTCGGAGGCCTAAATGAAGGAATTTGGCAAAAATCCCGTGATCCTGGGTTTGTGCACCGAGTCCAATTTCTCGGGCCGTTTCCAATCAACCTGCCAAATTTCGGCCCATTCCGACACCATCGCGACAAATGACGAAATTGCCTCTAGTGCGGATTTTCTTCGTTAATTTTCTGTCCAACACTTCTTCAACTTGACATAATTAATACGAAAATTAATCATTCGGAGGCCTAAACGAAGGAATTTGGCTAAAATCCCGTGATCCAAAGATTGTACCCCTAGTCCAATTTCTGGGGTCATTTCCAATCAACCTGCCTAATTTTGGCCCATTCTAACACCGTCGCGACAAACGATGAAGTTTTCCCTGGTGCGGTTTTTATTTGTTAATTTTCTGTCCAACACCTCTTTAACCTGCCGTAATTAATACGAAAATTAATTATT
>NW_019228692.1:0-3805 GCF_002742605.1 Olea europaea var. sylvestris
ATGGAAAGTGGTCTTTGTTTTCACGATAACTTCGGATTTGTTCATTTTTGGCGAATTGCTAGTCTAGATCGATTGGAATCAAGTCAACGAAAAGTGACTTTTGATTTCAAGATAACTTCGAGTTTGTTCTTTTTGGCGACTTGCTAGTCTAATTGGATTGGAATCGAGGCAATGAAAAGTGGTTTTTTGTTTCACGACAACTTCGGGTTTGTTCATTTTTGGCGAATTGCTAGTCTAATTCGATTGGAATAGAGCTAATGAAAAGTGGTTTTTAATTTCATTACAACTTCGGGTTTGTCCGTTTTTGACAAGTTGCTAATCTAAATCGATTGGAATCGTGCCTTTGAAAAGTGGTTTTTCGTTTCATGACAACTTTGGGTTTGTTCATTTTTGGCGAATTGCTAGTCTAATTAGATTGGAATAGAGCCAATGAAAAGTGGTTTTTAATTTCATTACAACTTCGGGTTTGTTCGTTCTTGGCGAATTGATAATCTAAATCGATTGGAATCGAGCCAATGAAAAGTGGCTTCCGATTTCATGTTAGCTTCGGGTTTTTTCATTTTAGTGAATTGCTAGTCTAAATCGATTGGAATTGAGCAAGTGAAAAGTGGCTTTTGATTTCATGATAACTTCGAGTTTGTTCATTTTTGGCCAATTCCTATCTAATTTGATTGGAATAGAGCCAAAGAAAAGTGGTTTTTCATTTCATGATAACTTCAGGTTTGTTCGTTTTTGGTGAGTTGCTAGTCTAAATAGAATGGAATCAAGCCAATGAAAAGTGGCTTTTGATTTCATGATAACTTCAGGTTTGTTCGTTTTGGGCGACTTGCTAGTCCAATTTGATTGGAATCGAGCCAATGAAAAGTGGTTTTTCGTTTCATGACAACATTGGGTTTGTTCGTTTTTGGCGACTTGCTAGTCTAATTCGATTGGAATCGAGCTAATGAAAAGTGATTTTTGATTTCACGATAACTTCGGATTAGTTAATTTTTGGCGAATTGCTAGTCTAAATCGATTGGAATCAAGCCAACGAAAAGTGGATTTTGATTTCATGATAACTTCGGGTTTGTTCGTTTTTGGCCAATTCCTATCTAATTTGATTGGAATAGAGCCAAAGAAAAGTGGTTTTTCATTTCTTGATAACTTCGGGTTTGTTCGTTTTTGGCCAATTCCTATCTAATTTGATTGGAATAGAGCCAAAGAAAAGTGGTTTTTCATTTCTTGATAACTTCGGGTTTGTTCGTTTTTGGCCAATTCCTATCTAATTTGATTGGAATAGAGCCAAAGAAAAGTGGTTTTTCATTTCTTGATAACTTCGGGTTTGTTCGTTTTTGGCCAATTCCTATCTAATTTGATTGGAATAGAGCCAAAGAAAAGTGGTTTTTCATTTCTTGATAACTTCGGGTTTGTTCGTTTTTGGCCAATTCCTATCTAATTTGATTGGAATAGAGCCAAAGAAAAGTGGTTTTTCATTTCTTGATAACTTCGGGTTTGTTCGTTTTTGGCCAATTCCTATCTAATTTGATTGGAATAGAGCCAAAGAAAAGTGGTTTTTCATTTCTTGATAACTTCGGGTTTGTTCGTTTTTGGCCAATTCCTATCTAATTTGATTGGAATAGAGCCAAAGAAAAGTGGTTTTTCATTTCTTGATAACTTCGGGTTTGTTCGTTTTTGGCCAATTCCTATCTAATTTGATTGGAATAGAGCCAAAGAAAAGTGGTTTTTCATTTCTTGATAACTTCGGGTTTGTTCGTTTTTGGCCAATTCCTATCTAATTTGATTGGAATAGAGCCAAAGAAAAGTGGTTTTTCATTTCTTGATAACTTCGGGTTTGTTCGTTTTTGGCCAATTCCTATCTAATTTGATTGGAATAGAGCCAAAGAAAAGTGGTTTTTCATTTCTTGATAACTTCGGGTTTGTTCGTTTTTGGCGACTTGCTAGTCTAATTCGATTGGAATCGAGCTAATGAAAAGTGATTTTTGATTTCACGATAACTTCGGATTTGTTCATTTTTGGCGAATTGCTAGTCTAAATCGATTGGAATCAAGCCAATGAAAAGTGGCTTTCGATTTCATGGTAACTTCGGGTTTGTTCATTTTTGGCGACTTCCTAGTCTAATCCGACTGGAATCGTGCTAATGAAAAGTGGTTTTTCGTTTCACGACAACTTCGAATTTGTTCGTTTTTGGCGAATTGCTAGTCTAATTCGATTGGAATCGAGCCAATGAACAGTGGTTTTCCGTTTCATGAAAACTTCGGGTTTGTTCTTTTTTGGCGAATTGCTAATCTAAATCGATTGGAATCGAGCCAATAAAATGTGGCTCCTAATTTCATGTTATCTTAGGGTTTTTTCGTCTTGGCGAAATGGTAGTCTAATTTAATTGGAATCCATCTAATGAAAAGTTGTTTTGGATATCATGATAACTTCGAATTTGTTCATTTTTAGCGAATTGCTAGTCTAATTTGATTGGAATTCAGCCAATGAAAAGTTGTTTTTGATTTCATGATAACGTCGGGTTTGTTAGTTTTTGGCAAATTGCTAGTCTAATTCGATTGTAATCGAGTCAATGAATAGTGGTTTTTCATTTCATAATAACTTCAGGGTTGTTCCTTTTTGGCGAATTGCTAGTCCAATTCGATTGGAATCAAGCCAATGAAAAGTAATTTTTCATTTCGTGATAAGTTTGGGTTTGTTCGTCTTTGGCGAATTGCTAGTCTAAATAGATTGGAATCGAGCCAACGAAAAGAGGCTTTTGATTTCAAGATAACTTCGGGTTTGTTTGTTTTTTGTGAATTGCTAGTCTAATTCAATTGGAATCGAGCCAAAGAAAAGTGGTTTTTCATTTCACGATAACTTCGGGTTTGTTTGTTTTTTGTGAATTGCTAGTCTAATTCAATTGGAATCGAGCCAAAGAAAAGTGGTTTTTCATTTCACGATAACTTCGGGTTTGTTTGTTTTTGGCAAATTGCTAATCTAAATCGATTGGAATCGAGCCAATGAAAAGTGGCTTCTGATTTCATGTTATCTTAGGGTTTTTTTGTCCTAGGGAATTGGTAGTCTAATTTGATTGGAATCCATCTAATGAAAAGTTGTTTTGGATATCATGATAACTTCGAATTTGTTCATTTTTAGCGAATTGCTTGTCTAATTTGATTGGAATTCAGCCAATGAAAAGTTGTTTTTGATTTCATGATAACGTCGGGTTTGTTAGTTTTTGGCAAATTGCTAGTCTAATTCGATTGTAATCGAGCCAATGGAAAGCGGTTTTTCATTTCAAAATAACTTTAGGTTTGTTCCTTTTTGGCGAGTTGCTTATCTAAATCGATTGGAATCAAGCCAATGAAAAGTAGTTTTTGATTTCATGATAACTTCGGGTTTGTTCGTTTTTGGCAAATTGCTAGTCTAATTCGATTGGAATCGAGCCGATGAAAAGTGGTTTTTCATTTTGATGATAACTTCGGGTTTGTTGGTTTTTGGCGAATTGCTAGTCTAAACCGATTGGAATCAAGCCAATGAAAAGTGGCTTTTGATTTCATGATAACTTCGGGTTTGTTTGTTTGTTTTTGGCGAATTGCTTGTCTAATTCGATTGGAATCAAGCTAAAGAAAAGTGGTTTTCCATTTCATGATAACTTCGGGTTAGTTTGTTTTTGGCAAATTGCTAGTGTATATCGATTGGAATCGAGCTAATGAAAAGTGGCTTTTCATTTCATGATAACTTCAGGTTTGTTCGTTTTTGGCGAATTGCTAGTCTAAATCGATTGGAATCAAGCCAATGAAAAGTGGCTTTTGATTTCATGATAACT
>NW_019228693.1:0-3804 GCF_002742605.1 Olea europaea var. sylvestris
TCGGAATGGGCTCAAATTTGACAGGTTGATCGGAAACAAAAATCGCGCCGTGGGCAAATTCGTCATTTTTCTCGACTGTGTCGAAATGGACTCAAATTTGACCGGTTGATCGGGAACAAAAACCGCGCCGGGTGTAATTTCGTCATTTTTTGCCACTGCGTCGGAATCGACTGAAATTTGACTTGTTGATCGGAAACAAAAATCGCGACGGGGGCAATTTCGTCATTTTTCTCGACTGTCTCGGAATTGGCTGAAATTTGGCAGTTTGATCGGAAATAAAAATCGCGCCGGGGGCAATTTCGTCATTTTTCTCGACTGTGTCGGAATGGGCTCAAATTTGACAGGTTTATCGGGAACAAAAACCGCGCCGGGGCAATTTCATCATTTTTTACGACTGTATCGGAATTGGCTGAAATTTGATTTGTTCATCGGAAACAAAAATCGCCCCGAGGGCAAATTCGTCATTTTTCTCGACTGTCTCGAAATTTGCTGAAATTTTGCAGTTTGATCGGAAATAAAAATCGCGCCGGGGCAATTTCGTCATTTTTCTCGACTGTGTCGGAATGGGCTCAAATTTGACAGGTTTATCGGGAACAAAAATCGCGCCGGGGAAATTTCATCATTTTTTGCGACTGTATCGGAATTGGCTGAAATTTGATTTGTTGATCGGAAACAAAAACCGCCCCGAGGGCAATTTCGTCATTTTTCTCGACTGTGTCAGAATTGGCTGAAATTTGGCAGTTTGATCTGAAATAAAAATCGCGCCGGGGGTAATTTCGTCATTTTTCTCGACTGTGTCGGAATTGGCTCAAATTTGACATGTTGATCGGAAACAAAAATCGCGCCGGGGGCAATTTCGTCATTTTTCTCGACTGTGTCGGAATGGGCTCAAATTTGACAGGTTGATCGGAAACAAAAATCGCGCCGTGGGCAAATTCGTCATTTTTCTTGACTGTGTCGGAATGGACTCAAATTTGACCGGTTGATCGGGAACAAAAACAGCGCCGGGTGTAATTTCGTCATTTTTTGCCACTGCGTCGGAATCGACTGAAATTTGACTTGTTGATCGGAAACAAAAATCGCGCCGGGGGCAATTTCGTCATTTTTCTCGACTGTCTCGGAATTGGCTGAAATTTGGCAGTTTGATCGGAAATAAAAATCGCGCCGGGGGCAATTTCGTCATTTTTCTCGACTGTCTCGGAATTGGCTGAAATTTGGCAGTTTGATCGGAAATAAAAATCGCGCCGGGGGCAATTTCGTCATTTTTCTCGACTGTCTCGGAATTGGCTGAAATTTGGCAGTTTGATCGGAAATAAAAATCGCGCCGGGGGCAATTTCGTCATTTTTCTCGACTGTCTCGGAATTGGCTGAAATTTGGCAGTTTGATCGGAAATAAAAATCGCGCCGGGGGCAATTTCGTCATTTTTCTCGACTGTCTCGGAATTGGCTGAAATTTGGCAGTTTGATCGGAAATAAAAATCGCGCCGGGGGCAATTTCGTCATTTTTCTCGACTGTGTCGGAATGGGATCAAATTTGAAAGGTTGATCGGGAACAAAAACCGCGCCGGGTGTAATTTCGTCATTTTCCGCGACCGTGTCGGAATCGGCAAAAATTTGACTTGTTGATCGGAAACAAAAACCGAGTCGGGGGCAATTTAGTAATTTTTCTCGACTGTGTCGGAATTGGCTAAAATTTGGCAGTTTGATCGAAAATAAAAATCGCGTCGGCTACAATTTCGTCATTTTTCTCGACTGTGTCGGAATGGGATCAAATTTGAAAGGTTGATCGGGAACAAAAACCGCGCCGGGTGTAATTTCGTCATTTTTCGCGACTGTGTCGGAATTGGCTGAAATTTGACTTATTGATCGGAAACAAAAACCGCGTCGGGGGCAATTTCCTCATTTTTTCTCGACTGTCTCGGAATTGGCTGAAATTTGGTAGTTTGATCGGAAACAAAAACCGCCCCGACGGCAATTTCGTCATTTTCCTCGACTGTGTCGGAATGGGCTCAAATTTGATAGGTTTATCGGGAAAAAAATCGCGCCGGGGCAATTTCATCATTTTTTGCGACTGTATCGGAATTGGTTGAAATTTGATTTGTTGATCGGAAACAAAAACCGCCCCTGGGGCAATTTCGTCATTTTTCTCGACTGTGTCGGAATTGGCTAAAATTTGACTGGTTGATCGGAAACAAAAATCGCGCCAGGGGCAATTTCGTCATTTTTCTCGACTGTGTCGGAATGGGCTCAAATTTGACAGATTGATCGAAAACAAAAATCGCGGCGGGGAAATTTCGTCATTTTTCGCCACTGTGTCGGAATGGACTGAAATTTGACTTGTTGATCGGAAACAAAAATCGCGCCGGGGGGCAATTTCGTCATTTTTCTCGACTGTCTCGGAATTGGCTGAAATTTGACAGGTTGATCGGAAATAAAAATCGCGCCGGGGGCAATTTCGTCATTTTTCTCGACTGTGTCGGAATGGGCTCAAATTTGACCGGTTGATCGGGAACAAAAACCGCGCCGGGTGTAATTTCATCATTTTTTGCGACTGTGTCGGAATTGACTGAAATTTGATTTGTTGATCGGAAACAAAAACTGCGCCGGGGGCAATTTCGTCATTTTTCTCGACTGTCTTGGAATTGGCTGAAATTTGATTTGTTGATCGGAAACAAAAACCACCCCGAGGGCAATTTCGTCATTTTTCTCGACTGTCTCGGAATTGGCTGAAATTTGGCAGTTTGATCGGAAATAAAAATCGCGCCGGGGGCAATTTCGTCATTTTTCTCGACTGTCTCGGAATTGGCTGAAATTTGGCAGTTTGATCGGAAATAAAAATCGCGCCGGGGCAATTTCGTCATTTTTCTCGATTGTGTCGGAATGGGTTCAAATTTGACAGGTTTATCGGGAACAAAAATCGCGCCGGGGCAATTTCATCTTTTTTTGCGACTGTACCGGAATTGGCTGAAATTTGATTTGTTGATCGGAAACAAAAACCGCCCCTAGGGCAATTTCGTCATTTTTCTTGACTGTGTCAGAATTGGCTGAAATTTGGCAGTTTGATCTGAAATAAAAATCGCGCCGGGGGCAATTTCGTCATTTTTCGCGACTGTGTCGGAATAGGCTCAAATTTGACTGGTTGATCGGAAACAAAACTCGCACCGGGGGCAATTTCGTCATTTTTCCTGACTGTGTCAGAATTGGCTGAAATTTGGCAGTTTGATCTGAAATAAAAATCGCGCCGGGGGCAATTTCGTCATTTTTCCTGACTGTGTCAGAATTGGCTGAAATTTGGCAGTTTGATCTGAAATAAAAATCGCGCCGGGGGCAATTTCGTCATTTTTCCTGACTGTGTCAGAATTGGCTGAAATTTGGCAGTTTGATCTGAAATAAAAATCGCGCCGGGGGCAATTTCGTCATTTTTCCTGACTGTGTCAGAATTGGCTGAAATTTGGCAGTTTGATCTGAAATAAAAATCGCGCCGGGGGCAATTTCGTCATTTTTCTCGACTGTGTCGGAATGGACTCAAATTTGACCGGTTGATCGGGAACAAAAACCGCGTCGGGTGTAATTTCGTCATTTTTCGCCACTGTGTCGGAATCGACTGAAATTTGACTTGTTGATCGGAAACAAAAATCGCACCGGGGGCAATTTCGTCATTTTTCGCGACTGTGTCGGAATAGGCTCAAATTTGACTGGTTGATCGGAAACAAAACTCGCACCGGGGGCAATTTCGTCATTTTTCTCGACTGTGTCGGAATGGGTTCAAATTTGAAAGGTTGATCGGGAACAAAAATCGCGCCG
>NW_019228694.1:0-3804 GCF_002742605.1 Olea europaea var. sylvestris
CACAGACTTGGTATCACGGGATTTTAGCCAAATTCCTTCGTTTGGGCTGCCGAATAATTAATTTCTTCATTAATTACGTCAGGTTGAAGAAGTGGTGGACAGAAAATTTACAAAGCAAAACTGCTACAGGGGAAATTTTGACATTTTTCGCGACGGCATTGGAATGGGCCGAAATTTGGCTGGTTGATTGGAAATGGCCTGCGAAATTGGACTCGGGGCACAGACCCAGGATCTCGGGATTTCAGCTAAATTCCTTCGTTTGGGCCTCCGAATATTTAATTTCTGTATTAATTATGTCTGGTTGAAGAAGTGTTGGATAGAAAATTAACAAAGAAAAACTGGACCAGGGGTGATTTAATCATTTGTCACGACAGTGTCGGAATGGGTCGAAATTTGACAAGTTGATTGGAAACGGCCCGCGAAATTGGGCTCGGGGCATAGACCCGAGATCATGGGATTATAGCCTAATATCTTCATTTGGTTCTCCGAATAATTAATTTCCGCATTAATTATGTCAGGTTGAAGATGTGGTAGACAGAAAATTAACAAAGAAAAACCGCACTAGGGGCAATTTTGTCGTTTGTCGCGACGGTGTCGAAATGGGGCGAAATTTGGCAGGTTGATTGGAAATGGCCCACGAAATTGGACTCGGGGCACAGACCCGAGATCATGGGATTTTAGCCAAATTCCTTCTTTTGGGCCTCACATTAATTAATTTCCGTATTAATTATGTCATGTTGAAGAAGTTTTAGACAGAAAATTAACAAAGAAAAATCGGACCAGGGGCAATTTTGTCATTTGTCGCGACGGTGTCTGAATGGGCCGAAATTTGGCAGGTTGATTGGAAACGGCTCGCGAAATTGGACTTGGGGCACATATCCGGGATCACGGGACTTTAACCAAATTCTTTCGTTTGGGCCTCAAAATAATTAATTTTCTTATTAATTATGTCAGGCTGAAGAAGTGCTGGATAGAAAATTAACAAAGTAAAATCGCACCAGAGGTAATTTTGCCATTTCTCGCGGCGGTGTCGGAATGGGCTGAAATTTGGTAGGTTGATTGGAAATGGCCCGCGAAATTGGACTCGGGGCATAGACCCAGGATCACGGGATTTTGCCCAAATTCGTTCGTTTGGGCCTCCGAATAATTAATTTCCTTATTAATTATGTCAGGTTGAAGAAGTGTTGGACAGTAAATTAACAAAGCAAAACCGCACTCGGGGCAATTTTGTCATTTGTCGCAACAGTGTCGGAATGGACCGAAATTTGGAATGTTGATTGGAAATGGCCCATGAAATTGGATTGGGACACAGTCCCAATTGCACCAGGGGCAATTTTGTCATTTGTTGCGACGGTATCGGAATGGGCCGAAATTTGGTAGGTTGAATGGAAATGGCCCGCGAAAATGGACTCGGGGCACAGACCCGGGATCATGGGATTTTAGCCAAATTCCTTTGTTTGGGCCTCCGAGTAATTAATTTCCTTATTAATTATGTCAGACTGAAGAAGTGTTGGACAGAAAATTAACAAAGAAAAATCGGATCAGGGGCAATTTTGTCATTTGTCGCGACCTTGTCGGAATGGGGCGAAATTTGGCTGGTTGATTGGAAATGGCCCACGAAATCGGACTCGGGGCAGAAACTCGAGATCACGGGATTTTAGCCGAATTCCTTCGTTTGGGCCTCCGAATAATTAATTTTCTTGTTAATTATGTCAGGTTCAAGAAGTGCACGACAGAAAATTAACAAAGTAAAATCGCACCAGTGGCAATTTTGTCATTTGTCGCGGCGCTGTCGGAATGGGCCAAAATTTGGCAGGTTGATTGGAAACGGCCCGCGAAATTGAACTCGGGGCACAGACCCGGGATCACGAAATTTGAGCCAAATTCTATCGTTTGGGCCTTCGAATAATTAATCTCAATATTAATTATGTCAGGTTGAAGAAGTGCTGGACAGAAAATTAACAAAGCAAAACGAGACCAAGGGCAATTTTGTCATTTTTCTCAACGGTGTCGGAATGGGCCGAAATTTGGCAGGTTGATTGGAAATGGCCAGCGAAATTGGAATCGGGGCGCAGACCCAGGATCACGAGATTTTAGCCAAATTCCTCCGTTTGGGCCTCCGAATAATTAATATCCGTATTAATTATGTCAGGGTGAAGAAGTACTAGACAGAAAATTAACGAAGAAAAATTGGACTAGGGGCAATTTAGTCATTTTTTTCGACAGTGTCGGAATGGGTCGAAATTTGGCAGGTTGATCGAAACGGCCCGTGAAATTGTAGCCGGGGCACGGACCTGGGATCAAGGGATTTTAGCCAAATTCCTTCGATTGGGCCTTAGAAAAATTAATTTTCGTATTAATTATGTCAGGTTGAAGAAGCACTGGACAGAAAATTAAAAAAGAAAAACCGCACCAGGGGCAATTTTATCATTTGTCGCGACGGTGTCGTAATCGGCCGAAATTCGGCAGGTTGATTGGAAACGGCCCGCGAAATTGGACTTGGGGCATAGACCCGGGATCATGGGATTTTAGCCAAATTCCATCGTTTGGGCCTCCGAATAATTAATTTCCTCATTAATTATATCAGGCTGAAGAAGTGCTGGACAAAAAATTAACAAAGCAAAACTGCACCAGGGGAATTTTGTCATTTGTCGCGACGGTGTCGGAATGGGCTGAAATTTGGCAGGTTGATTGGAAACGGCTCGCGAAATTAAACTAGGGGAATAGACCCGGGATCACGAGATTTTAGCCAAATTTTTTCGTTTGGGCCTCCGAATACTTAATTTCCTTATTAATTATGTTTGACTGAAGAAGTGCAGGACAGAAAATTAACAAAGTAAAACCGCACCAAGGGGAATTTTGTCATTTGTCGCGACGGTGTCGGAATGGGCCGAAATTTGGCAGGTTGATTGGAAAGAGCCCGCGAAATTGGACTCGGGGCACAGACCCGGGATCACGGGATTTTAGACAAATTCCTTCGATTGGGCCTTTGAATAATTAATTTCCTTATTAATTATGTTTGATTGAAGAAGTACTGGACAGAAAATTAAAAAAGAAAAACCGCACTAGGGGCAATTTTGTTATTTGTCACGACGGTGTCGGAATGGGCCGAAATTTGGCAGGTTCATTGGAAACAGCCCGCGGAATTGAACTCGAGGCATAGACCCAGGATCACGGGATTTTAGTCAAATTCCTTCGTTTGGTCATCCGAATAATTAATTTCCTTATTAATTATGTTAGGTTGAAGAAGTGCAGGATAGAAAATTAACAAAGCAAAATCGCACCAGGGGCAATTTTGTAATTTGTCGCGACGTTGTCGTAATGGGCCAAAATTTGGCAGGTTGATTGGAAACGGTCTGCGAAATTAGACTCGGGGCACAGACCCGGGATCACGGGATATTAGCAAAATTCCTTCGTTTGGACATCCGAATAATTAATTCCCGTTTTAATTATGTCTGGTTGAAGAAGTGCTGGGCAGAAAATTAACAAAGAAAAACCGCACCGGGGACAATTTTGTCATTTGTCTCAACAGTTTCGGAATGGCCAAAATTTGGCTCGTTGGTTGGAAACGGGCCGCGAAATTGGACTCGAGGTACAGACCCGGGATCACGGGATTTTAGACAAATTCCTTCGTTTGGGCCTCCGAATAATGAATTTCCTTATTAATTATGTCAGGTTGAAGAAGTGCTGGATAGAAAATTAACAAAGTAAACCGCACTAGGGGCAATTTTGTCATTTATCGTGACGGTGTCGGAATGGGCCAAAATTTGGCAGGTTGATTGGAAACGGCACGCGAAATTGGAC
>NW_019228695.1:0-3803 GCF_002742605.1 Olea europaea var. sylvestris
AAAAATGAGCAAACCCGAAGTTTTCATGAAATCAAAAACAACTTTTCATTGGCTTGATTCCAATCGAATTAAACTAGCATTTCTCCAAAAACGAAAAAACCCGAAGTTATCTTGAAATCAAAAACCACTTTTCGTTGGCTCGATTCCAATCGAATTGGACTAGCAATAAGCCTGAAATGATCAAATCCGAAGTTATCATGAAATCCAAAACCACTTTTCACTGACTCGATTCCAATCGAATTAGACTAGCAATTAGCCGAAAATGAACAAACCCGAAGTTATCATGAAATCAAAAACCACTTCTCGTTGGCTCGGATCCAATCTAATTAGACAAGCAATTTTCGAAAACGATCAAATCCGAAGTTATCGTGAAATCAAAAACCACTTTTCATTGGCTCGATTCCAATAGAATTAGACTAGTAATTTGCCAAAGACGAACACACCCGATATTATCATGAAATCGAAAACCGCATTCATTGGCTCGATTCCAACTGAATTAGACTAGCAATTTACCGAAAATGATAAAACCCGTAGTTATCATGAAATCAAAAACAACTTTTCATTGGCTCGATTCCAATCGAATTAGTCTAGTATTTCGCCAAAAATGAACAAACCCGAAGTTATAATGAAATCAAAAACCTCTTTTCATTGGCTCGATTCCAATCGAATTAGACTAGCAATTTGCCAAAGATGAACACACCCGTTGTCATCATGAAATCAAAAACCTCTTATCATTGGCGCGATTTCAATCGAATTAGTCTAGTATTTCGCCAAAAATGAACAAACCTGAAGTTCTCATGAAATCAAAAACAACTTTTCATCGGCTCGATTCCAATCGAATTAGACTAGCAATTCCCCAAAAACGAACAAACGCGAAGATATCATGAAATGAAAAACCACTTTTCATTGGCTCGATTCCAATCGAATTAGACTAGCAATTTGCCAAAGACGAACACACCCGATGTTATCATGAAATCAAAAACCCCTTTTCATTGGCTTGATTTCAATCGAATTAGTTTAGTATTATGCCAAAAACGAACAATCCCGAAGTTATCATGAAATTAAAAACAACTTTTCATTGGCTCAATTCCAATCGAATTAGTCTAGTATTTTGCCAAAAATGAACAAAGCCGAAGTTGTCATGAAATCAAAAACCTCTTTTCATTGGCTCGATTTCAATCGAATTAGACTAGCAATTTGCCAAAGACGAACACACCCGATGTTATCATGAAATAAAAAACCACTTATCATTGGCTCGATTCCAATCGAATTAGTCTAGTAGTTTATAAAAAATGAACAAACCCGAAGTTATCATGAAATCAAAAACAACTTTTCATTGGCTCGATTCCAATCGAATTAGTCTAGTATTTCCCCGAAAACGAACAAACCCGAAGTTATCATGAAATCAAAAACCACTTTTCATTGGCTCGATTCCAACCGAAGTAGACTAGCAATTCGCCAAAAACGAACAAAACTCGAAGTTATCATGAAATGAAAAATCACTTTTCAATGGCTCGATTCCAATCGAAGTAGACTAGCAATTTTCCAAAGTCGAACATACCCGATATGATCATGAAATCGAAAACCACATTCATTGGCTCGATTCCAATAGATTAGACTAGCAATTTGCCGAAAATGAAAAAACCCATAGTTATCATGAAATCCAAAACAACTTTTCATTGGCTCGATTCCAATAGAATTGGTCTAGTATTTCGCCAAAAACGAACAAACCCGAAGTTATCATGAAATCAAAAACCTCTTTTCATTGGCTCGATTCCAATCGAATTAGACTAGCAACTTGCCAAAGACGAACACACCCGATGTTATCATGAAATCAAAATCCTCTTATCATTGGCTCTATTTCAATCGAAATAGTCTAGTATTTTGCCAAAAACGAACAAACCCGAAGTTATCATGAAATCAAAATCAACTTTTCATTGGCTCGATTCCAATCGAATTAGATTTGCAATTCACCAAAAATGAACAAACGCGAAGTTATCATGAAGTGAAAAACCACTTTTCATTGGCTCGATTCCAATCGAATTAGTCTAGTATTTTGCCAAAGATGAACAAACCCGAAGTTGTCATGAAATCAAAAACGTCTTTTCATTGGCTCGATTTCAATCGAATTAGACTAGCAATTTGCCAACGACGAACACACCCGATGTTATCATGAAATCAAAAACCACTAATCATTAGCTCAATTCCAATCGAATTAGTCTAGTATTTCACCAAATATGAACAAACCCGAAGTTTTCATGAAATCAAAAACAACTTTTCATTGGCTCGATTCCAATCGAATTAGTCTAGTATTTCGCCAAAAATGAGCAAACCCGACATTATCATGAAATCAAAAACCCCTTTTCATTGGCTCGATTCCAATCGAATTAGACTCGCAATTCGCCAAAAACGAACGAAACTCGAAGTTATCATGAAATGAAAAACCACTTTTCAATGGCTCGATTCCAATCAAAGTAGACTAGCAATTTTTCCAAAGATAAACAGACCCGATATTATCATGAAATCGAAAACCACTTTCATTGGCTCGATTCCAATTGAATTAGACTAGCAAATTGCCGAAAATGATAAAACCCGAAGTTATCATGAAATCAAAAACAACTTTTCATTGGCTCGATTCCAATGGAATTAGTCTAGCAATTCACCAAAAATGATTAAATCCGAAGTTATCGTGAAATCAAAAGCCACTTTTCATTGGCTCGATTCTAATCGAATTAGACTAGCAATTAGCCAAAAAGAACAAACCCGAAGTTATCACTAAATAAAAAACCACTTTTCATTGGCTTAAATCCAATCGAATTAGACTAACAATTTGCTAGAAACGATCAAACCCGAAGTTATCATGAAATCAAAAACCACTTTTCATTAGCTCGATTCCAATCGAATTAGACTAGCAATTTACCAAAAATGAACAAACCCGAAGTTATGATGAAATGAAAAACCACTTTTAATTAGGTCGATTCCAATCTAATTAGATTGGCAATTCGCCGAGAATGATAAAACCGAAGTCATCATGAAATCAAAAACCACTTTTCGTTGGCTCGATTCCAATCGAATTAGACTAGCAATTCCCGAGAACGATAAAATTCGAAGTTATCATGAAGTCAAAAACAACTTTTCATTGGCTCGATTCCAATCGAATTAGACTAGCAATTTCCCAAAGACGAACAAATCCGATGTTACCATGAAATCGAAAGCCGCTTTTCTATTAGCTCGATTATAATCGAATTAGACTAGCAATTTACCAAAAACATACAAACTCGAAGTTATCATGAAATCAAAATGACTTTTCATTGGCTCGATTCCACTCGAATTAGACGAGCAATTTGCCAAAAATGAACAAACCCGATGTTATCATGAAATCAAACACCACCTTTCATGGCCTCGATTTCAATCGAATTGGACTAGCAATTTGCCAAAGACGAACACACCCGAAGTTATCATGAAATCATAAACCACTTTTCATTGGCTCGATTCCAATCGAAGTAGACTAGCATTTCGCCAAAAAAGAACAAAATAGAATTTATCATGAAATCAAAAACCACTTTTATTAGCCCGATTCCAATCGAATTGGACTAGCAATTTGCCAAAGACGAACAGACCCGATGTTATCATGAAATCAAAAACCACTTTTCATTGGCTCGATTCTAATCGAATTAGAATAGCAATTTCCCAAAGATGAACAAACCCAATGTTATCATGAAATCGAAAGCTGCTTTTCTATTAGCTCGATTCTAATTGAATTAGACTAGCAATTGACCAAAAACATACAAACTCGAAGTTAT
>NW_019228696.1:0-3803 GCF_002742605.1 Olea europaea var. sylvestris
AAAAAAAAGAAGGAGAAGGCATATTTCACAACTCACGGTTTTACAAAAAAGGAAAGAGAGGAAAATGGATACCTTAAATTTCTCTATTGCACATACATGGTCCAACATAAGGGCAGGCCACATATTTATATAACTAGGTTAGCAACAAAATAGGCCAAGAAAGTAGATTGGGCTAACACAATTAAAATGGTCATCCAACTTGTGAGTAGGCCACAAGCAACTATTAATTAAAACGTTGGTTTTTCGGGTTGAACCAAACTATTATGGTGTTAATTTTACATTTCAATTCTAGGCCGAAGTCTATAAATTTAATCGTTAAACATCGTTGTCCCAAAATTTTGTGGGTGTCAACCAAAAAAAACCCAACGGAGTTAAAGAAAAATGATACTGTGAGAGAAATAATGCATTGTATCACAAAAAATTTATGTAACGTATGGACAATCCCAAGATTGACTTTGGCCTGATTTTGATGAATCACATCAAATTTGAACTACAAGAGAACACTGATAGGAAGAGCTATTGGGCATATAGGTCGACAAAATAACTAACAAGTTTCATAATTGTCATGAAAATCCCTCAAGAAATCTTGATTCCCGGCTCAAAAAACAACCAAATGAACACCACCTGATTTCGGCTCAATCCAAAACTCACACATTTAGTCGTCACAAGTTCTACTTCACGAAGGAGACCATGGTGGTGGTATATGTAATCCACAAAGGAAGAAGACTATGCTGGAAAACACCAAAAACCCAAGCTCTCAAACCCCAAGGAAGCCCGCATCTCTCCCTCCCTCCCTCTCTCGTTTTCCATCTTGCACTACACACACACACACACACTATAAAACCGACTGCAGGAGGATGGATATATAAATGGATATTAGGTCACTTATTTAGGCTTAACTTATTCATTTAAATGAGCCAAAGATATAACAAGATAAATGGGCTAAGTTAATGGACCAACAATAATCCAAAACTACACATTTATCAAACCACCAATCCAACTCCAATAGGGTTGGCAACGGTCCGGTTCAGGGTCGATTTGGCCAAAACCATCACCGAACTATCAATTTTTTAGTCATATCATAATCGCATTATAACCACGTAAGTTGGTTCATTTCAGCTCAATTTGGGTAGTTAATAAGCACGAAAATAAATTATTTTTTATAGGTCCAGGCGTCAAATTGGAAAAAAAATTATGAAAAAACTCATGAAAATAAAAACACAATACTAAACCAATTTAGCGAACAATATTCCAAATGAAATGCAAGCAATATTCCTATTCCCAAATGCAAAGTTTGAATTTAACAAACAATTTTCACATATGTTTACTATTTGTGTAGTAGGGTATAGGGTTATTGAGTTAGGTTAGTTGGACTTAGTGGATATGTAATGGGCCAAAATTTTGGGTTAGACAAAATCATAGAAAGAATAATGGAAAGCCTAATTGTCCAATTAATTTTTTTTAATTGTAATCGGTTCGATTTGAGGGAACGGTGTAAATACCATACCAATCTCGCCCCAAATCGGGTATTAAAATCAAATACCATGTCCACCCCCATTGCACCATCGGTTCGACTTTTTCGGCTCATTCGGTTCAATTAACCACAATTTTCAATTTTCACAGTTCGAATTGTCATCTCCAAACTCCAACTTGGGCCATCCAAAAGTATAGGTCGTTTTCGAGTCGAGCCAAAAGCCTATGTTGTCGATATATTTTTCGTCAACTGTTTTAAATCATGGCCCAAATTTATTAGATATCAAAATCCAACAAATATCCACATTGATACCCAATCAATCTGCAGGCAATCAAAACACAAAGTTAATACTTGCATAATTAAGGTAAGCAATAAAATTGGAATCACAGACCTTATCTCGTGTTTCCAACCTGAAACACATATTATACCTGTTCCATGTACTTACCAGTGCTAGGTTAAGAACACCCAAGTAGAAACAGATATTCACAGTAATCAATCAAGAGCAAATAAACATGCGATGATGATATAATATAAGATAACGCACATAGATCTTTTCAAAAAATCACGTTCACATAGAACAACAAATTAACACCAAGTTAATTAAACAAATGGCCAACGCATATGCAACAAATACATAAATGACCCAAGAAAAAATCTCACCACACTTATCATATCATATTCCCTGTTGCTCACACCTTAAGAATACATATCTCCTCTCGTCACCTACCATGCTCTCTAGATGATTACTCAACTTACGTCTAACTGGTAAATCATAATAGATCATAAGTCCTCGGGATTATCCTCTATCACAACATCACTTTTCACAACCTATGTAGATAATGGGTCTTCACCTAACAGGAGTGATAGACGTGCCTCTCTTGCACTCCACTTGTACAAGGTCTTTTTACGAATAAAGGATTCCAACATTTAATCACATCTCTACTCATGATCCAAATGTCACTCTCTACATCCTAGTGCATATCACCAATGTACCTCTAGGCTTCTATACTCCACTTACTAGTGCATCACAAACTTACCATGGCAAATCAATACCTTATTGGGACCACAAAAGGTTATGACTCAATTTAAATTGACCCATGCACCACAAGGTTACTCCAATCACCAATACTCAAAATATCCACAAAGGAAATGGTGAATGCGGCACTCATAAAGATAATAGAAGAAAGGGTTGGATACTTTACTGCATTCACATAGGAGGCTCATAAAGAGGAAGA
Organism: Olea europaea var. sylvestris; assembly: GCF_002742605.1. Classification (NCBI taxonomy): domain Eukaryota; kingdom Viridiplantae; phylum Streptophyta; class Magnoliopsida; order Lamiales; family Oleaceae; genus Olea; species Olea europaea. Next base: position 2,710 of record NW_019228696.1, read on the forward strand.
AGATAACCCACATATGGCTACGCCACATAATCTCACAAACTACACAAGCTCACAAAGATAAAGGAGAAAACGACTACCCTTTTTCTTCTTACTACCACACATTCTCACACCACTCAAAGAGCAATAGAGTACGCCACAAATCTCAATCCAGTATGCATGCAAACACATTGCATAAAGTAATAAGATCACTCTAATTCATGCAATTACACATAATCCAGTATGCATGCAAACACATCAAAATTATTGAAAGTGTAACATATCAACGTAATAGAATTAAGCAATCACACACATGCAGAAAAGATTACACACAAATGCACATATAGTAATTATGTTTACTCTCAATAAGCCTCACTAGGGTCATCACTCGACCCAATAGTCACATTCGCCTCACGTCTCTCCTTATCTTCCCTTTTATTATCCTTTTTAAGACAATATATTTCATCATGTCCAAAACTTACCGCAGTTAAAACATATCTTACTTTTCGCCTTACCTTAGACCTCATATACCATCAATACCAAATAATGATCACAAGCAAAAGCACATACATAATTCACACAGAATAGTCAAACAAACTTTCCCAATGTCACATGCAATTCTAACAGTGTAGAAAAATTGAGAATAAACTCACCAAAAAATTTAAGGCAAATAATTAACAAGTAATTCCTAGGTCTAGCAATAGAAAATGGTTACCCCTTCTAGGTAACAATCCTAATGTTACCCTACACGATGACTTCTAATGTGAAAAATAAATAATTACTCTACACAATAGTTTTAATTGTAATAATAAAAGGCAAAAAATACAATATCGAGCGGACTACGTTTGAAGGTCCGTAAATATCGAAAGGTGCAAATTCACCACTTTAAGACAGTCATTATTCGTCCTAAAGCTTCTAGCAACCGCGACAACACTAAATGGTATCCGAACATCCAAGGGCAAAATCGTCCAATTTTCACCGCATTACCCGAAATTGAAATTCGGCTGCATTGCAGGGTCTGTCTCATTGTTGGCAACATTTTGCTTATTAAAGCCTTCGTCGAATTCTGTCGGACGCGTTCTCACGCACGACATTGGCGTACCTACTTGTCAATGCCG
>NW_019228697.1:0-3802 GCF_002742605.1 Olea europaea var. sylvestris
AAAGTTCAATCGGTAAGAACCTTACGACATGTACACTACGGTGTACACTTTGGTTTACACTTTGCCACGTGACATTACCCTGTTGGTCAGTTTAAATTTCAAATAGTTTTTTCATCTAATTGACACTTAAAAATAGTACAAGTGTCAAACAACGTGTCCAAAATCAGTATACAAATAGCAAAGTTCAATCGGTAAGAACCTTGCTGCATGTACACTATGGTAAAAACTTTAGTTTACACTTTGCCACGTGCCATTACCTGATTGGATAGTTTTAATTACAAACAATTTTCCCATCCAATTGACACTTGAATATAATGCAAGTGTTAAGAAACGTGTCAAAAATTAGTGTACAAATAGCAATGTTCAATCAGAAAGAACCTTGCTATATATACACTATGGTGTTACACTTTGCCATGTGACATTACCCTATTGGACAGTTTAAATTTCAAACAGTTTTCCCATCCAACTCACAATTGAAAACTATGGAAGTGATAAATAACGTGTCAAAAATTAGTGTACAAATACCAAAATTCAATCGGTAAAAACCTTGCTATATGTAAACTTTAGTTTACACTTTGCCACGTGTCATTACCCTGTTGAATAGTATAAATTTTAAATAGTTTTCCCATCCAATTGACCCTTGTCAACTATGAACGTGTCAAACAACCTGTCAAAAATCAGTATACGAATAGCAAAGTTTAATCGGTGTGAACCAAGCTACAAGTACACTTTAGTTTACACTTTGCCACGTGACGTTACCCTGTTGGACTTTTTAAATTTCAAACAGTTTTCCCATCCAATTGGCACTTGACAACAATGCAAGTATAAAACAAAATGCTGAAAATCAGTGTACAAATAGCAAAATTCAATCGGTACGAACCTTGCTACATGTACACAATGGTGTACCCAATTTAGTTTGCACTCTTCCACGTGACGTTACCATGCTGGACAGTTTAAATTTCAAACTATTTTCCCATCGAATTGACACTCGTTAATAATGCAAGTGTCAACCAGTATGTCAAATATCAGTATGAAAAATAGCACAGATCAATAGGAAAAGACCTTGCGACATGTACTCCGTGGTGTATACTTTAGTTTGCACTTTCCCACGCGACATTACCCTGTTGGACAGTTTAATTTTTAACATTTTTCCCATCCAATTGACACTGGACAAGAATGCAAGTGTCAAACAACGTGTCAAAAATTAGTGTACAAATAGCAAAGTTCTATCGGTAAGAACCTTGCAACATGTACACTATGATGTATACTTTGGTTTATAATTTGCCACGTGACATTACCCTGTTGGTCAGTTTAAATTTCAAACAGTTCTTCCATCTAATTGACACTTGACAACGGTGCAAGTGTCAAACAACGTGTCCAAAATCAGCATACAAATAGCAAAGTTCAATTGGTAAGAACCTTGCTTTATGTACACTATTGTAAGCACTTTAGTTTACACTTTACCACGTGACATTACCCGATTGGATAGTTTTAATTAAAAATAGTTTTCCGATTCAATTGACACTTGAATACAATGCAAGTGCCAACAAACGTGTCAAAAATTAGTGTACAAATAGCAATGTTCAATCAGAAAGAACATTGCTACATATACACTATGGTGTTACACTTTGCCATGTGACATTATCCTGTTGGACAGTTTAAATTTCAAACAGTTTTCCCATCCAACTCACAATTGAAAACTATGCAAGTGATAAATAACGTGTCAAAAATTAGTGTACAAATACCAAAGTTCAATCGGTAAAAACCTTGCTATATGTGCAATTTAGTTTACATTTTACCACGTGTCATTATCCTGTTGAAAAGTATAAATTGCAAACAATTTTTCCATCCAATTGACCCTTGACAACTACGCAAGTGTCAAACAACCTGTCAAAAATAAGTGTACAAATAGGTGTGGTAGTACAAGCAACAAGTACACTTTAGTTTACACTTTACCGCATAACATTACCCTGTTGTACTTTCTAAATTTCAAACAGTTTTCCCATCCAGTTGACACTTGACAACAATGCAAGTGTAAAACAACGTGTCGAAAATCAGTGCACAAATAGCAAAGTTCAATCCGTACGAACCTTGCTACATGTACACTATGGTGTACCCAATTTAGTTTGTACTCTGCCACATGACGTTACCCTGCTGGACATTTTAAATTTCAAACTATTTTCCCATCGAATTGACACTCGTCAATAATGCAAGTGTCAACCAGCGTGTCAAAAATTAGTGTAAAAATAGCAAAGATCAATAGGAAAGGACCTTGCAACATGTACTATGTAGTGTATACTTTAGTTTGTACTTTGTCACGCGAGATTAACCTGTTGGACAGTTTAAATTTTTAACATTTTTCCCATCCAATTGACACTGGACAAGAATGCAAGTGTCAACCAACGTATCAAAAATCAGTGTACAAATACCAAAGTTCAATCGGTAAGAACCTTACGATATGTACACTACGGTGTACACTTTTGTTTACACTTTGCCACGTGACATTACCCTGTTGGTCAGTTTAAATTTTAAATAGTTTTTCCATCCAATTGACACTTGACAACAATGCAAGTGTTAAACAACGCGTCCAAAATCAGTATACATATAGCAAAGTTCAATCGGTAAGAACCTTGCTTCATGTACACTATGGTAGACACTTTAGTTTACACTTTGCCACGTGACATTACCCGATTGGATAGTTTTAATTACAAATAGTTTTCCCATCTAATGGACACTTGAATACAATGTAAGTGTCAACAAACTTGTCAAAAATTAGCGTACAAATAGCAAATTTCAGTCAGAAAGAATCTTACTACATGTACACTATGGTGTTACACTTTGCCCGTGACATTACCCTGTTGGACAGTTTAAATTTCAAACAGTTTTCCCATCCAACTCACAATTGAAAACTATGGAAGTGAAAAATAACGTGTCAAAAATTAGTGTACAAATACCAAAGTTCAATTGGTAAAAACCTTGCTATATGTACACTTTAGTTTACACTTTGCCACGTGAGATTAACATGTTGGACAGTTTAAATTTCAAACAGTTTTCCCATCTATCTGACACTTCACTATAATGCAAGTGTCAAATAACATGTCGAGAGTTAATGTACAAGTAGCAAAGTTCAATCGGTAAGGACCTTGTGACATGTAAACTATGGTGTACACTTTAGTCTATACTTTACCTCGGGACATTACTCTGTTGGACAGCTTAAATTTCAAACAATTTTCCCATCCAATTGACACTTGACACCAATGCAAGTGTCAACCAACGTGTCAAAAATCAGTTTACAAATAGCAAAGTTCAATCGGTAAGGACCTTGCGACATGTACACTATGGCGTGCACTTTAGTTTACACTTTTTCACGTGACATTACCCCGGTTGGACAGCTTAAATTTCAAACAGTTTTCCCATCCAATTGACACTTGACAACAATGCAAGTATCAAACAACGTGTCAAAAATCGGTGGACAAATCGCAAAGTTCAAACAGTGAGGACGTTGCTACATGTACACTATGATGTAAACTTTAGTATACACTTTGGCATTTGACATTACCCGATCGGACAGTTAAAATTTCAAACAATTTTCCCATCAATTGATAGTTGACAACAATGCAAGTGTCAAACAACGTGTGAAAAATCAGTGTACAAATGGAAAACCTCAATCGGTAAGGACCTTGCTACATGTACACTACGGTGTACACTTTCGATTTCACTTTGCCACGTGACATTACCCTGTCAGATAGTTTAAATTTCAAATAGTTTTCTCATTCAATTGGCACTTAACAACAATGCAAGT
>NW_019228698.1:0-3056 GCF_002742605.1 Olea europaea var. sylvestris
TTGTTTTGTAGCAACAATTCATGCCTGAAGTTGTAATTTGTGACAAATCATTTTAAATTAGATGCTATTTGGCCAGTACCACATCATCGAAAAACCCCATGTTTTTTTGCAATACAGAATTGTCTAGACAGACATTGTTGTTCTGTTGAGTATCATAGCTTTTTTATTCTTAGTCGACTACCTCAGTTCCATGCCAGTTACCACTAAAATGTATCCCATTCTCCTTTTTCATTCAAGAAATAAATAATCATGACCCAGTCACCCAAGGTTGTATAAAGTTTCACAAGTAGATTTATAATCAAATCGCACAATAAATTCTTAGTCCCACCTGTATACTACTTGATAAATATTGAGTTACCCATAATACAAACTAACAAACATAAATTACCCAATGAATCACACATACAAGAAGGCTAAATTGTAACCTGCAGACTGCAGGAGCCAGGAACTAAGTCCCAACAAATTTGAAAGCTCTCTTGCCTCTTTGGTCCGGCCTCTGCCTTTCCCTACCGCTTTAAAGTTTAAAATACTATTCAATAAAAAATTAAGTAATTATAATAAATTAATAAGCCTAAACATAAATAAATGAATTAATCAGAAATTGTGAATAATGTAAATATAACTTACAGAAATTTTATCTAAATTGTGCCCAAACAGACTGTAAGTCTGTACTGTAGGTGGCAAGTCCTCGATGGGCGACGACGAGCAGCGAAGTAGGTTGCAGGTGCTACTGCAGAGTCACATGACTCACACTTCGAGCTCGAAGTTCGAATTTGACCGGCTTATGAAGAATCGAAGACTCAAATTTCAAGCGGCCGGTGAAGGGCCTGGGCCGAGGTGGACTGTGGTCTATGGAGACTGTGGAGTGAGTCGAGTGACTGGACGGCGACGAACAGACTGAGAAGACACAAACACTTGGACGAGCACTGGAGCACGTCGAGAAGAGCAGCCCTAAATCGTATAATTTGTATTTCAAAATTTGGGAATTTGGGTAAATGGGTTGTGATATTGGATTTGGATATATGAGTTGGGTTGGGATTTAAGCGTAAATGGATTATAGGCTGTTGTTTTGTTGTTGGATAATTAGTTTTGGACTGGTTCACATTGTTAAAAAAAAAAAATTAAGGGCCAAAAATAGGCCCTTAATGGTCTTGGGCCTCATTGGCCTCGTTCCAGGACCGGGCCTGCCTGTTACTCGTTTTAGGCAAGGCGGGGCTGGGGTAGGCGGGGCAGTTGCCCCATTTATCTACCCGTTTATTTATTTATTTATTATTATTATTATTTTTTTATAGTTTTTGATAATTCATTTTATTGCTCTCATTCATTCAAGTGAAACAACAATATGGTTATTAAAATTTTTAATTAATTTATTTATTTTTAAAAATTAAATTATTTAAATATATTTGATAAATTAAGGTTTTTATTATTTACTATAAGTCTTAGATAATCTTAATTGCAATCTTCTAATAAATTAATGAAATTTCGTGGTGTTTTTCATTTAAAGTATTAAATTTTTTAAAAAAAAATTAAATGGGGCAAGGGTGGGATGGGGCCCTGTTACCTATATCTGTACTTAGGGTGGGACTCGCGAGTATCGGGTTTGACAGGTATTTTTGCCCTTCCTAACTTCTTGCTTATCGCTTGAGCGGTGAGCAGACGATAAGACTGTTGATTGAGTTCAAGCAACAATTGAGCGACAGGCAACATGACAACCTTTTTGTTTTTGAAGCTGGAGCAACGCACAAGCAACAACAAAGAACCTGACTTTTGGCAAAGGTTACTGAGTTTTGAGATGTTTCTTCACTTACAACATCTCCTATTCTATAAATTAGATCATTGATATCCTTTACTTCATCCCAATGATATGTTATCATAGCATAACATGAACATTCATATTTCCTTAACCAAAATGCTGAATAAAAATCTATTTCATTTCATTCGAAAGGAGTACAAAAGCCATTATTGGTTCTCTGTACCTGTGTTTTGGAGTGCCACAAACACAAAAAGTTAGTCATTGTATCCTGAGAGTGTATTGCTGTCATCCATAGGCACCATTGTCGGACAAAATCGACTTAAGGACAAAGAGTTTAACTCTTGTCTTGACTTTGCATTCATTTCTTTGGAGTTATTTTGTCCAATTTTATTGGCTTTTTAATATCATTTCAGTGATGTTTATTCTTCCATTTCTTGCCATTACTCTATTTAATTTTTGGTAAGGTTGGTAAGTTTAATTAAAGTCTTCATTCAAAACCATTTTTCAAACAACAACTTTGTGATGCATTAGGGAATGCAAATATGGTTCTAGAAATAAAGGAACCTTCGATTCTCGGAGGTGTGCACAAACGAAGACAACCATGTACATAAGAAGAAGAAAGTCCTGATTTAGTTTATACTGTCTCTTCTAGAATGACAGAACATAGACGAAGTTTATTAAAGATAAAGGAAAATATGAAGAATTTTGATGGATGAAAGAGTGAAAATCATTCACTATAACAATTTTCTGGTATCTATTCAATGAAATTGCAGCAGTAGAATCCATTTCTAGATTCACAAACACTCTTTCAATATTGATTATAATCTTTTGTAAGACTTTTGAACTCGAATTTTTCTCTAGAGAACTAAATATTCGAATTTAAACCGCTGAAATTGTATAGCATATTAGAAACCATTGGTGTCCACAATATAATCGCAAATTAAACGTTAGTTTGGCTTAGTTGGATTAATCCATTGAAAACTCGAAAAATAACATTTTTAATAAAATTTTAGACTTATCTTACGAGAAATCTACAACCAAATTAACTTCATTTGAACCAACATTCTTTTTCATAAATGATGCTTGAGTGACACGTGAGAACTGTCGAACAAATATACTTCGTGTATGTTTTGTAAAGCTTCTTGTAGATCATAATTTGTGAGCCTGTTTGACCACCTTGTAAACTTGAAAAAACTTTACCAAACATAACATTCGTTTGAAAGATGTAAGAAACTGTTGAACGTAGACAACAATTATTGGGTAAAAAGACCAAGTCAAGATCAGGTGAGGATGGGGGAACTGG
>NW_019228698.1:3208-3801 GCF_002742605.1 Olea europaea var. sylvestris
TTTTCGGGCAACTGGAAAACCTGAGGGGCCGGACAGGAGACAAGAAGGGGGTTGGGAAGATGAGCCAGGTGGGGAAGGCCAGACGGCGCGCAATAGGGGTGAGGAAAGGAGCTGAAAGAGGGATAAAAATTAGCCCCTATTTGGTAGGGATTAAAATCTAAATTTTAATTTAAGTCAAAATCAACAATTAATTTTAATCACATATCTCATAAGACCTACAACTTTTTAACCACACATTTCGTTAATTTTTATTAAAATTTACTAAAATATGACTTTAATCCCCCCACCAAATAGGGGCTTAGTGCACAAAATGTGGGTTATGCTAAATGTAAAATAAGGAAATGACACCTTTAAGGGGTTAAAAAATGCTGTCAAAAAACGCAGCTCTGAAGCAAATTCAACATCCCATATAAGTTTTCCTGAAATTACAGATTTTTTCATAATATTCCAGGATATTCAGAGGCCTCAACTACTGATATATCAATAAAAAATGGCAACTATTTCAAGCAGACACAAAACCAAGACACTGGAAATCGAAAAATTCCAAGATAATACATCTTTATTAAACGGTATACATGTGCTTCTAATACTAA
>NW_019228699.1:0-3475 GCF_002742605.1 Olea europaea var. sylvestris
TTGTTCCCGATCAAGGAGTCAAATTGTAGCCAATTCCGACACAGTCGCGAAAAATGACGAAATTGCCCCCGGCGCGATTTTTGCTCCCGATCAACCAATCAAATTTTATCCAATTCCGACACAGTCACGAAAAATGAAGAAATTGCCCCCGGCGCGGTTTTTGTTCCCGATCAACTTGTCAAATTTTAACCAATTCCGACACAGTCGCGAAAAATGACGAAATTGCCCCCTGCGCAGTTTTTGTTCCCGATCAACGAGTCAAATTGTAGCCAATTCCGACACAGTCGCAAAAAATGACGAAATTGCCCCCGACGCGATTTTTGTTCCCGATCAACCAGTCAAAATTTGGCCAATTTCGAAACAGTCGCGAAAAATGACGAAATTGCCCCCGGCGCTGTCTTTGTTCCCGATCAACAAGTCAAATTGTAGCCAATTCCGACACAGCCGCGAGAAATGACGAAATTGCCCCTGCGCGCGATTTTTGTTCCCGATCAACCAGTCAGATTTTAGCCAATTCCGACACAGTCGCGAAAAATGACGAAATTGACCCCGGCGCGATTTTTGTTCACGATGAACCTGTCAAATTTTAGCCAATTTCGACACAGTCGCGAAAAATGACGAAATTGCCCCCGGCGCGATTTTTGTTCCCGATCAACCTGTCAAATTTTGGCCAATTCAGACACAGTCGCGAAAAATGACGAAATTCCCGCCGGCGCGACTTTTGATCCCGATCAACCTGTCAAATTTTAACCAATTCCGACACAGTCGAGTAAAATGACGAAATTGCCCCTGGCGCGATTTTTGTTCCCGATGAACCTGTCAAATTTGAGCTAATTCCGACAAAATCGCGAAAAATGACGAAATTGCCCCCGACGCGATTTTTGTTTCCGATCAACCTGTCAAATTTTAGCCAATTCCGACACAGTCGAGAAAAATGACTAAATTGCCCCCGGCGCGGTTTTTGTTCCCGATCAACCTGTCAAATAGATCCAATTCCGACGCAGTTGCGAAAAATGACGTAAGTGCCCCCGACGCGGTTTTTGTTTCCGGTCAAGTTGTCAAATTTTAGGTAATTCCGACATAGTCGAGAAAAATGACGAAATTGCCCCCGGAGCTGTCTTTGTTTCCGATAAACCGGTCAAATTTTAGCCAATTCCGACACAGTCGCGAAAAATGACGAAATTGCCCCAGGCGCGTTTTTTGTTTCCGATCAGCCTGTCAAATTTTGGCCAATTCCGACATAGTCGCGAAAAATTACGAAATTGCCCCTGGCGCGGTTTTTGATCCCGATCAACCTGTCAAATATTAGCCAATTCCGACACAATCGCGAAAAATGACGAAATTGCCCCAGGCGGGATTTTTGTTTCCGATCAACCTGTCAAATTTCAGCCAATTTCGACACAGTCGCGAAAAATGACGAAATTGCCCCCAGCGCTGTTTTTGTTCCCGATCAACCAGTCAAATTGTAGCCAATTCCAACACGGCCGCGAAAAATGATGAAATTACCCCCGGCGCTGTTTTTGTTCCCGATCAACCAGTCAAATTGTAGCCAATTCCAACACAGTCGCGAAAAATGACGAAATTGCCCCCGACGCGATTTTTGTTCCCGATCAACAATTTAAATTTTAGCAAATTTCGACACAGTCGCGAAAAATGACGAAATTTCCCCCAGCGCGGTTTTCGTTTCCGATCAACCTGTCAAATTTTGGCCAATTCCGACACAGTCGCGAAAAATGACGAAATTGCCCCCGGCGTGGTTTTTGTTCCCAATCAACCTGCCAAATTTTAGCCAATTTCGACACGGTCTTGAAAAATGACGAAATTGCCCTCTGCGCGGTTTTTGTTTCCAATCAACCTTTCAAATTTCATCCAATTCCGACACAGTCGCGAAAAATGACGAAATTGCCCCCGACGCAGTTTTTGTTTCCGATCAACCCGTCAAATTTTGGCCAATTCCGACACAGTAGCGAAAAATGACGAAATTGCACCCAGCGCGGTTTTTGTTTCCAATCAACCTGTCAAATTTTGGCCAATTCCGACACAGTAGCGAAAAATGACGAAATTACCCCCGACGCTGTTTTTGTTCCCAATCAAGGAGTCAAATTGTAGCCAATTCCAACACAGTCGCGAAAAATGACGAAATTGCCCCCGGCGCGGTTTTTGTTCCCGATCAACCGTTCAAATTTTAGCCAATTCCGACACAGTCACGAAAAATGCCAAAATTGCCCCCGGCGCGATTTTTGTTCCCGATCAACCTGTCAAATTTTATCCAATTCCGACACCGTCGCGAAAAATGACGAAATTGCCCCCGGGCGCTGTTTTTGTTCCCGATCAACCAGTCAAATTGTAGGCAATTCCGACACAGTCGCGAAAATTGACCAAATTGCCCCCTGCGCGGTTTTTGTTCCCAATCAACCAGTCGAATTTTAGCCAATTCCGACACAGTCGCGAAAAATGACGAAATTGCCCCCGGCGCGGTTTTTGTTCCCGATCATCCTGTCAAATTTTAACCAATTCCTACACCGTCGCGAAAAATGACGAAATTGCCCCCGGCGCGGTTTTTGTTCCCGATCATCCTGTCAAATTTTAACCAATTCCTACACCGTCGCGAAAAATGACGAAATTGCCCCCGGCGCGGTTTTTGTTCCCGATCATCCTGTCAAATTTTAACCAATTCCTACACCGTCGCGAAAAATGACGAAATTGCCCCCGGCGCGGTTTTTGTTCCCGATCATCCTGTCAAATTTTAACCAATTCCTACACCGTCGCGAAAAATGACGAAATTGCCCCCGGCGCTGTTTTTGTTCCCGATCAACGAGTCAAATTGTAGCCAATTCCGACACAGTCGCGAAAATTGACCAAATTGCCCCTGCGCGGTTTTTGTTCCCAATCAACCAGTCGAATTTTAGCCAATTCCGACACAGTAGCGAAAAATGACGAAATTGCCCCCGGCGCGGTTTTTGTTTCCGATCAACCTGTCAAATTTTGGCCAATTTCGAAACAGTAGCGAAAAATGACGAAATTCCCCCCGGCGGTGTTTTTGTTCCCGATCAAGGAGTCAAATTGTAGCCAATTCCGACACAGTCACGAAAAATGACGAAATTGCCCCCGGCGCGGTTTTTGTTCCCGATCAACCAATCAAATTTTAGCCAATTCCGACACAGTCACGATAAATGAAGAAATTGCCCCCGGCGCGGTTTTTGTTCCCGATCAACTTGTCAAATTTTAACCAATTCCGACACAGTCGCGAAAAATGACGAAATTGCCCCCTGCGCTGTTTTTGTTCCCGATCAACGAGTCAAATTGTAGCCAATTCCGACACAGTCGCGGAAAATGACGAAATTGCCCCCGACGCGATTTTTGTTCCCGATCAACCAGTCAAAATTTGGCCAATTTCGACACAGTCGCGAAAAATGACGAAATTGCCCCCGGCGCTGTCTTTGTTCCCGATCAACAAGTCAAATTGTAGCCAATT
>NW_019228699.1:3597-3801 GCF_002742605.1 Olea europaea var. sylvestris
GACACAGTCACGAAAAATGACGAAATTGACCCCGGCGCGATTTTTGTTCCCGATCAACCTGTCAATATTTTAGCAAATTTCGACACAGTTGCGAAAAATGACGAAATTTCCCCCGGCGCGTTTTTTGTTCACGATGAACCTGTCAAATTTTAGCCAATTTCGACACAGTCGCGAAAAATGACGAAATTGCCCCCGGCGCGATTT
>NW_019228700.1:0-3800 GCF_002742605.1 Olea europaea var. sylvestris
TACGTCACGACGAAGTGATGAGTTCAACCCAAAACGGTCGCTACATTTCCAAAAAGTTCTTATGGGGCCAAAACGGACACCGTTTGCAAAAGTTACGCTCAATTCTTCGTACGTCGACAATCCAGAGTTCAATCCAAAACGGTCGCTACATTTCCAAAAACTACTTATGGGCCCAAAACGGGCACCGTGTACAAAAGTTACGCTCAATTCTTCGTACGTCGACAATCCAAGCATTCCAAATATGCAAGTGCACATTCTTTCGAGAAATGGCCGAAATCCCACATACGTCACGACGAAGGGGTGAGTTCAATCCAAAACGGTCGCTACATTTCCAAAAAGTTCTTATGGGCCCAAAACGGTCACCGTGTGCAAAAGTTACGCTCAATTCTTCGTACACCGACAATCCTAGCGTTCGAAATATGCAAGTGCTCATTCTTTCGAAAAATGGCCAAAATCCAACGTACGTCACGATGAAGTGATGAGTTCTATCCAAAATGGTCGCTACATTTCCAAAAAGTTCTTATGGAACCAAAACGGACACCGTGTGCAAAAGTTACGCTCAATTCTTCGTACACCGACAATCCTAGCGTTCGAAATATGCAAGTGCTCATTCTTTCGAAAAATGGCCAAAATCCAACGTACGTCACGATGAAGTGATGAGTTCTATCCAAAATGGTCGCTACATTTCCAAAAAGTTCTTATGGGCCCAAAACGGACACCGTGTGCAAAAGTTATGCTCAATTCTTCATCCGCCGACTGTCCAAGCGTTCTAAATATGCAAGTGCTCATTCTTTCGAAAAATGGCCAAAATCCCTCGTACTTCACGATGAAGTTGTGTGTTCAATCCAAAACGGTCGCTACATTTCCAAAAAGTACTTAAGGGCCAAAAGTGGACACGTGTGCAAAAGTTAAGCTCAATTCTTTGTACGCCGACTCTCCAAGCGTTCTAAATATACAAGCGCTCATTCCTTCGAAAAATCGCCAAAATCTCTCGTACGTCACGACGAAGTGGTGAGTTCAATCCAAAACGGTCGGTACATTTCCAAAAAGTTCTTATGGGCCCAAAACGGACACCGTATGCAAAAGTTACGCTCAATTCTTCATCGGCCAACTCTCCGAGCGTTCTAAATATACAAGTGATCATTCCTTCGAAAAATGGCCAAAATCACTCGTACGTCATGACAAAGTAATGAGTTCAATCCAAACGGTCGCTACATTTCCAAAAAGTACTTATGGGCCCAAAATGGACACGTGTGCAAAAGTTACGCTCAATTCTTCGTACGTCGACAATCCAAGTAATCCAAATATGCAAGTGCTCATTCTTTTGAAAAATGGTCGAAATCCCTAATACGTCACGATGAAGTGGTGAGTTCAATCCAAAACGATCGCTACATTTACAAAAAGTACTTATGGGCACAAAACGGACACCGTGTGCAAAAGTTATGCTCAATTCATCGTACGCCGACAATCCAGAGTTCAATCCAAAATGGTCGCTACATTTCCAAAAAGTACTTATGGGCCCCAAACGGACACCGTGCGCAAAAGTAACGCTCAATTCTTCGCACGTCGACAATCCAAGCGTTCGAAATATGCAAGTGCTCATTCTTTTAAAAAATGGCCGAAATCCCTCATACGTCACGATGAAGTAGTGAGTTCAATCCAAAACGGTCGCTACATTTCCAAAAAGTTCTTATGGGCCTAAAACGGACACCGTGTGCAAAAGTTACGTTCAATTATTTGTATGCCGACAATCCAAGCGTTCGAAATATGCAAGTGCTCATTCTTTCGAAAAATGGCCAAAATCCATCGTACGTCACGACGAAGTGATGAGTTCAATCCGATACGGTCGCTACATTTCCAAAAAGTTCTTATGGGCCCAAAAGGGACGCCGTGTGCAAAAGTTAAGCTCAATTCTTCGTACGTCGACAATCCAAGCATTCCAATTATGCAAGTGCTCATTCTTTCGAAAAATGGCCAAAATCCCTCCTACGTCACGATAAAGTTGTGTGCTCAATCCAAAACGGTCGCTACATTTCCAAAAAGTACTTATGGGCCCAAAACGGACACGTGTGCAAAAGTTACGCTCAATTCCTCGTACGTCGACAATCCAAGCGATCCAAATATGCAAGTGCTCATTCTTTTGAAAAATGGTCGAAATACCTCATACGTCACAATGAAGTGGTGAGTTCAATCCAAAACGGTCGCTATATTTCCAAAAAGTACTTACGGGCCCAAAACGGACACCGTGTGCAAAAGTTACGCTCAATTCTTCGTACGCCAACAATCCAAGCGTTCCAAATATGCAAATGCTCATTCTTTTGAAGAATGGCCGAAATCCCTCCTACTTTACGAGGAAGTGGTGAGTTCAATCCAAAACGGTCGCTACATTTCCAAAAAGTTCTTATGGGCCCAAAACGGACACCGTGTGCATAAGTTACGCTCAATTCTTCGAACGCCGACAATCTAAGCGCTCCAAATATGCAAGTGCTCATTCTTTCAAAAAATGGCCGAAATCCCTCATACGTCACGACGAAGTTGTGAGTTCAATCCAAAACGGTCGCTACATTTCCAAAAAGTTCTTATGGGCCCAAAACGGACACCGTGTGCATAAGTTACGCTCAATTCTTCGAACGCCGACAATCTAAGCGCTCCAAATATGCAAGTGCTCATTCTTTCAAAAAATGGCCGAAATCCCTCATACGTCACGACGAAGTTGTGAGTTCAATCCAAAACGGTCGCTACATTTCCAAAAAGTTCTTATGGGCCCAAAACGGACACCGTGTGCAAAAGTTACGCTCAATTCTTCGTACGCCAACAATCCAAGCGTTCCAAATATGCAAGTGGTCATTCCTTCAAAAAATGGCTGAAATCCCTCCTACGTCACGAGGAAGTGGTGAGTTCAATCCAAAACGGTCGGTACATTTCCAAAAAGTTCTTATGGGCCCAAAACGGACACCGTGTGCAAAATTTGCGCTCAATTCTTCGTACGTCGACAATCCAAGCATTCCAATTATGCAAGTGCTCATTCTTTCGAAAAATGGCCGAAATCCCCCCTACGTCACGATGAAGTTGTGTGCTCAATCCAAAACGGTTTCCAAAAAGTACTTATGGGCCCAAAACGGACACGTGTGTAAAAGTTACGCTCAATTCCTCGTATGTCGACAATCCAAGCAATCCAAATATGCAAGTGCTCATTCTTTTGAAAAATGGACGAAATCCCTCATACGTTACGATGAAGTGGTGAGTTCAATCCAAAACGGTCGCTACATTTCCAAAAAGTACTTATGGGCCTAAAACGGACACCGTGTGCAAAAGTTACGCTCAATTCTTCATACGCCGACAATCCAGAGTTCAATCCAAAACGGTCGCTACATTTCCAAAAAGTAGTTATGGCCCAAAACGGACACCGTGCACAAAAGTAACGCACAATTCTTCTTACGTCGACCATCCAAGCGTTCCAAATATGCAAGTGCTCATTTTTTGGAAATATGGCCGAAATCCCTCGTATGTCACGATGAAGTAGTGAGTTCAATCAAAAATGGTTGCTATATTTCCAAAAAGTTCTTATGGCCAAAAATGGACACCGTGTGCAAAAGTTACGCTCAATTCTTTGTACGCCGACAATCCAAGCGTTCGAAATATGCAAGTGCTCATTCTTTTGAAAAATTGCCAAAATCCATCGTACGTCATGGCAAAGTGATGAGTTCAATCCAAAATGGTCGGTACATTTTCAAAAAGTTCTTATGGACCCAAAACGGACACCATGTGCAAAAGTTACGCTCAATTCTTCGTACGCCGAC
>NW_019228701.1:0-3799 GCF_002742605.1 Olea europaea var. sylvestris
GTGCCCAAAACGGACATCGTATGCAATAGTTACACTCAGTTCTTCGATAGCCGACAATCCAAGCGTTCCAAATAAGCAAGTGCTCGTTCATCCACAAACGACTGAAGTCCCTCGTACGATGTGAGCAAAGGGGTGGGTTAAATCCAAAGGATCGCTACATTCCCAGAAAGTACTTATGGGCAAAAAATGGACAACGTATGTAAAAGTCACACTCAGATCTTCGATCGCCTACAATCCAAGCATTCCAAATAAGCAAGTGTTTGTTCTTCCACAAAGGACCGAAATCCCTCACACATCACGTGGAAAAGGGTGGGTTCAATCCAAAAGGATCGCTACATTTCCAAAAAGTACTTATGGGCCCAAAACGGACACCGTATGCAAAAGTCACACTCAAATCTTCGATCGCCGACAATCTAACCATTCTAAATAAGCAGGTGCTTGTTATTCCAAAAATGGCCAAAATTCATCATACGTCACGGCGAAGCTATGAGTTCAATGCAAAAAGGTCGCTACATTTTCGAAAAGTACTTATGGGCCCAAAATGGACACCGTATGCAATAGTTACACTCAGTTCTTCGATAGCCGACAATCCAAGCATTCCAAATAAGCAAGTGCTTGTTCATCCACAAAGGACCGAAATCCCTCATACGATGTGAGCAAAAGGGTGGGTTAAATGCAAAAGGATCGCTATATTTTCGAAAAGTACTTATGGGCCAAAAACGGACACCATATGCAAAAGTCACACTCAGTTCTTCGATCGCCTACAGTCCAAGCATTCCAAATAAGCAAGTGCTTGTTCCTCACAAAGGACCGAAATCCCTCACACATCACGTGGAAAAGGGTGGGTTCAATCCAAAAGGATCGCTACATTTACAAAAATTACTTATGGGCCCAAAACGGACACCGTATGCAAAAGTCACACTCAGTTCTTCGATCGCTGACAATCCAACCATTCCAAATAAGCAAGTGCTTGTTATTCCAAAAATCGCCAAAATTCCTCATACGTCCCGACGAAGCTACGAGTTCAATGCAAAAGGGTCGCTACATTTTCGAAAATTACTTATGGACCCAAAATGGACACCCTATGCAATAGTTACACTCAGTTCTTCGATAGCCGACAATCCAAGCATTCCAAATAAGCAAGTGCTTGTTCATCCACAAAGGACCGAAATCCCTCATACGATGTGAGCAAAAGGGTGGGTTAAATCCAACAGGATCGCTACATTTTCGAAAAGTACTTATAGGCCCAAAACGGACACCGTATGCAAAAGTCACACTCAGTTCTTCGATCGCCTACAATCCAAGCATTCCAAATAAGCAATTGCTTATTCTTTCGCAAAGGACCAAAATCCCTCATACATTTCGTGGAAAAGGGTGGGTTCAATCCAAAAGGATCGGTACATTTCCAAAAAGTACTTATGGGCCCAAAACGGATACCGTATGCAAAAGTTGCACTCAGTTCTTCGATCGCCTTCAATCCAAGCATTCCAAATAAGCAATTGCTTATTCTTTCGCAAAGGACCAAAATCCCTCATACATTTCGTGGAAAAGGGTGGGTTCAATCCAAAAGGATCACTACATTTCCAAAAAGTACTTATGGGCCCAAAACGGATACCGTATGCAAAAGTTACACTCAGTTCTTCGATCGCCTTCAATCCAGGCATTCCAAATAAGCAATTGCTTATTCTTTCGCAAAGGACCAAAATCCCTCATACATTTCGTGGAAAAGGGTGGGTTCAATCCAAGAGGATCGCTACATTTCCAAAAAGTACTTATGGGCCCAAAACGGACACCGTATGCAAAAGTCACACTCAGTTCTTCGATCGCCGACAATCCAACCATTCCAAATAAGCAAGTGCTTGTTATTCCAAAATTCGTCAAAATTCGTCATACGTCCCGGCGAAGCTATGAGTTCAATGCAAAAGGGTCGCTACATTTTCGAAAATTACTTATGGACCCAAAATGGACACCGTATGCAATAGTTACACTCAGTTCATCGATAGCCGACAATCCAAGCATTCCAAATAAGCAAGTGCTTGTTCATCCACAAAGGACCGAAATCCCTCATACGATGTGAGCAAAAGGGTGGTTTAAATCCAAAAGGATCGCTACATTTTCGAAAAGTACTTATGGGCCCAAAACGGACACCGTATGCAAAAGTCACACTCAGTTCTTCGATCGCCTACAATCAAAGCATTCCAAATAAGCAAGTGCTTGTTCTTCCACAAAAGGACTGAAATCCCTCATACATCACGCGGAAAAGTATGGGTTCAATCCAAAAGGATCGCTACATTTCCAAAAAGTACTTATGGGCCCAAAACGGATACCGTATGCAAAAGTTACACTTAGTTCTTCGATCGCCTTCAATCTAAGCGTTCCAAATAAGCAATTGCTTGTTCTTCCGCAAAGGACCAAAATCCCTCATACATCTCGCGGAAATGGGTGGGTTCAATCCAAAAGGATTGCTACATTTCCAAAAAGTACTTATGGGCCCAAAACGGACACCGTATGCAAAATTCACACTCAGTTCTTCGATCGCCTACAATCCAAGCATTCCAAATAAGCAAGTGCTTGTTCTTCCACAAAGGACCGAAATCCCTCATACATCACGTGGAAAAGGGTGGGTTCAATCCAAAAGGAACGCTACATTTCCCAAAAGTACTTATGTGCTCAAAACGAACATCGTATGCAATAGTTACACTCAGTTTTCGATAGCCGACAAACCAAGCATTCCAAATAAGCAAGTGCTTGTTCATCCACAAATGACTAAAATCCCTCATACGATGTGAGCAAAGGGGTGGGTTAAATCCAAAAGGATCGCTACATTCCCGGAAAGTACTTATGGGCAAAAAACGGACACCGTATGTAAAACTCACACTCAGTTCTTCGATCGCCTACAATCCAAGCATTCCAAATAAGCAAGTGCTTGTTCTTCCACAAAGGACCGAAATCCCTCACACATCACGTGGAAAAGGGTGGGTTCTATCCAAAAGGATCGCTACATTTCCAAAAAGTACTTATGGGCCCAAAACGGACACCGTATGCAAAATTCACACTCAGTTCTTCGATCGCCTACAATCCAAGCATTCCAAATAAGCAAGTCCTTGTTCTTCCACAAAGGACTAAAATCCCTCATACATCAAGCGGAAAAGGGTGGGTTCAATCCAAAAGGATCGCTACATTTCCAAAAAGAACTTATGGGCCCAAAACGGATACCGTATGCAAAAGTCACACTCAGTTCTTCGATCGCCGAAAATCCAACCATTCCAAATAAGCAAGCGCTTGTTATTCCAAAAATGGCCAAAATTCGTCATACGTCCCGACGAAGCTATGAGTTCAATGCAAAAGAGTCGCTACGTTTTTGAAAAGTACTTATGGGCCCAAAATGGACACCGTATGCAATAGTTACACTCAGTTCTTCGATAGCCGACAATCCAAGCATTCCAAATAAGCAAGTGCTTGTTCATCCACAAATGATCGAAATCCCTCATACGATGTGAGCAAAAGGGTGGGTTAAATCCAAAAGAATCGCTACATTTTCGAAAAGTACTTATGGGCCCAAAACGGACACCGTATGCAAAAGTCACACTCAGTTCTTCGATCGCCTACAATCCAAGCATTTCAAATAAGCAAGTGCTTGTTCTTCCACAAAAGGACCGAAATCCCTTATACATCATGCGGAAAAGTGTGGGTTCAATCCAAAAGGATCGCTACAATTCCAAAAAGTACTTATGGGCCCAAAACTGATACCGTATGCAAAAGTTACACTCAGTTCTTCGATCGCCTTCAATCCAAGCAT
>NW_019228702.1:0-1801 GCF_002742605.1 Olea europaea var. sylvestris
AGTCTGCAAAATTTTAGCCCATTCCAGCACCGTCGCGACAAATGACAAAATTGCCCCCGGTGCGGTTTTTCATTGTCAATTTCCCGAGATCACGGGATTCCGCCCCGAGTCCAATTTCTCGGCCATTTTCAGTCAGCCTACCAAATTTAATCCCATTCCAACACCATCGCGACAAATGATAAAATTGCCCCAGTGAGATTTTTTGTTGTTAATTTCCTGAGATTTCGGGACTCCACCCCGAGTCCAATTTCTCGGGCAGTTTCCAATCAACCTACCAAATTTCAGCCCATTCTGACACCGTCGCGACAAATGACAAAATTGCCCCTGCGACAGTTTTTCTTTGTTAATTTCTCAAGATCTCGGGATTTCGCCCTGTGTCCAATTTCTGGGGCCATTTTCAATCAGTCTACAAAATTTCAGCCCATTCCAGCACCGTCGTGAAAAATGACAAAATTGCCCCTGGTTCGATTTTTCATTGCCAATTTCCCGAGATCTTGGGATTCCGCCCCGTGTCCAGTTTCTCGGCCGTTTCCAATCGGCCTGTGAAATTTAATCCCATTCAGACACCGTCGCAACAAATGCAAAATTGCCCCTGGTGCGATTTATCTTTGTTAATTTCCCGTGATTTCGGGACTCCGCCCCGAGTCTAATTTCTCGGGCAGTTTCCAATTAGCCAGCCATATTTCAGCCTATTTCGACACCGTCGCGACAAATGACAAAATTGCCCCTGGTACGAGTTATCTTTGTTAATTTCTCCAAATATCGAGACTCCGCAAAAAGTCCAATTTCTCGAGCAGTTTCCAATCAGCCTGCCAAATTTCAGCCCACTTCGACACCGTCGCGATAAATGACAAAATTGCCCCCGGTGCGATTTTTCTTGTTCAATTTCCCGAGATCTCGGGATTCTTCACCGAGTCAAATTTCTCAGACCGTTTCCAATCAGCTTGCAAAATTACAGCCCATTCCGACACCGTCGTGACAAATGACAAAATTGCTCCTAGTGCTTTTTTCTTTCTTAATTTCTCGAGATCTCAGGATTCTGCCCCGAGTCAAATTTCTCGGCCTGTTTCCAATCAGCTTGCTTAATTGCAACCCGTTCCAGCACTGTCGCGAAAAATGACAAAATAGCCCCCAGTTGAGTTTTTCACTGTTAATTTCCTGAGACTCGGGATTCCGTCCCGAGTCCAATTTCTCGAGCCGTTTCCAATCAGGCTGCCAAATTTTAGCCCATTCTGATACCGTCGCGACAGATGACAAAATTGCCCCGGGTGCGATTTTTCTTTGTTAATTTCCCGAGATCTCGGGACTCCGCCCCGAGTCCAATTTCTCGGGCAGCTTCCAGTCAACCTGCCAAATTTCAGCCCATTCTGACACCGTCGCGACAAATGGCAAAATTGCCCCTTGTGCGATTTTTACTTTGTTAATTTCCAGAGATCTCGGGATTTCGCCCCGAGTCCTAGTTCTCGGGCAGTTTTCAATCAGCCTGCCAAATTTCAGCCCATTCCGACACCGTCGTGACAAATGACAAAATTGCCCCTGGTGTGGTTTTTCTTTGTTAATTTCTCAAGATCTTGGGATTCCAACCCAAGTCCAATTTCTAGGGCCGTTTCCAATTAGTCTGCAAAATTTTAGCCCATTCCAGCACCGTAGCGACAAATGAAAAAATTGCCCCCGGTGCGATTTTTCATTGTCAATTTCTCGAGATCACGGGATTCCGCCCCGAGTCCAATTTCTCGGCCGTTTTCAATCAGCCTGCCAAATTTAATCCCATTCTGACACCATCGCGACAAATGACAAAATT